>NW_022987593.1:20482152-20517152 GCF_902827165.1 Trematomus bernacchii
AAAACACTCATACATTTGAATAATGCATATCCAGGCGGCTCCTCATACCAATATACAAATGACTTGCACTCACACAGAGTAAATTATACCCCATGGCTGGATAGGATGAAGTTACAACGTGTCACTTTTTGATGTTTTGCAGCTTCCATGATGCAATACATATTTGTACTTTCGTTTAAACATGCATGCTTTGTATCTAATAGTGTTGTATTTGTGTCTCTATCTTTACTATTTTTGTAACAATGTCAATGTCCGAATAAATGAAGTCTGATTGTGATACATACGTGTTCATTTTGATGTTTTGCACAGCCAGCACAACACAAAATAACGTCATGCAGCTTTCATGCAATACATATATCTTATTACGTGTCTCTGCACAGTGTATTGAATCATAACAAACATCTTCTTTGCTGGAAAAACGTTTAGAGATGTACAGTGAGGCCCACCTTGTTGCTTAAGTCCAAATGATCCCCGGTGTCTCCGTTAGTTCCCTCGCCGTCTTCCAAGCCCTCTTCCCCGCATGGATCCTCCGCACAGTCCCGGTCCGGAGCAAACATACATGCAGGGACTATGGACTCTACTGGTGTTACATCCGGACATTTCTCTGGTTCTGTGGTTGGTTCTGTCTCCTCTAGCGACGCCATTTCAACTGATATATGCAAACGCAGCAGAAATAAATAAACAAACTAGCTAGCTTACAGTTAGCCGTTAGCACAGTCAGAAGTTAGATTCACTATTAATACAATATAATACAGAAGGAGCTTTATTGGCATGACCACATCAAAAACATACCATTGCCAAAGCATGCCGCAAAAGGCGTAACCAACAACAACAACAACAACAACAACAACAAAAGATACTATCTTAAAGCTAGCTAATGCTAGCAAACATCGAACTTACCGTTAGAATATGTACAGTTAACACACCTATACTAAGAACACATTAGTTATACATGATAGCAGTACATTTAGACTACAATGTTGAAGTTAAAGGTGTAAAGAAGCGAAGTTAGACGTTAAAGGAATGAGGAAATGAACACGTACCATATGTTGCTAACTAGCTGAGGAGCTAACTCAGTTGTTTATTCGGGTTAGCTTCAGTTTCTGGGCACTGAATGCAGGCCCCGCCCATCACCAAATGGAGAGAGGTGATTGGCTACTGTTCTCAAAGCCACGCCCACTGCTGTTAGTACCGTTGCTACGTAAAAAGCGTGGCATACTTTCAGAAACAAGCACTTAATAACAACAACAACTAATAATAATCAGAAGTGTAAAGTAACTAAGTACATTTACTCAAGTACTTTACTTAAATACCATTTTGAGGTACTTTACTTGAGTATTTCCATTTATACTACTTCTACTTCTATTTAGATGTACATTTTGTACTTTTACTCCACTACATGTATTTAATCCCTTTAGTTACTTCACAGATCTGGATGAATGATGTGAAATATAATCAAGTGTTAAATCAGACTTTAGTTCCACCTGGAGTAAATCCTCAAGCTACCCTGCAGTATACAAAGTCATTCAAACTAGCTGCACCTTTACCAGCTTTGAGAACACTTTAATGATCAATCATTATAAAACATATCATATATATTATTCTGAAATGGACCAATCTGCACAATGACTACTTTTACTGTCGCTACTTTCACTATATTTTGATGATGATACTTTTCTACTTTTACTTGAGGAACATTTTGAATGGACTTTTACTGTAACAGTGTATTCCTACACTCTGGTACTTCTACTTTTACTCAAGTACAAGATCTGAGTACTTCAACTTTCACTCAAGTACCAGATCTGAGTACTTCTACTTTTACTCAAGTACCAGATCTGAGTACTTCTACTTTTACTCAAGTACAAGATCTGAGTACTTCTACTTTTACTCAAGTACAAGATCTGAGTACTTCTACTTTTACTCAAGTACAAGATCTGAGTACTTCTACTTTTACTCAAGAACAAGATCTGAGTACTTCTACTTTTACTCAAGTACAAGATCTGAGTACTTCTACTTTTACTCAAGTACAAGATCTGAGTACTTACTCAAGTACATACAGTGCAAATAGTATTAATATTAATGTTCAGTGCAGGTTATATCTGATGTCTATGTTATGATATGAATTTTAATACCCCTTGCTGTAAAAATAATAGCCCATAATGAAGTAGCGGTTGAAAGGAGAAGTCACGTGTGATTGGTCTATTTGTTTTTACAACTCTTCCTGTCTTCAGTAAACGTCACAGGTGGTATATAAAGACTCACCTGTGTGCAGAGCTCTGTCACTGAGGGACAGACACCTGACGACAGCCAAGATGGTGAGTGGAGCCACAAGACTCATGTTAATCATTCTCCACATGAACTGCATTTATGATTGTGTCATTTTATCGTAACGGTATTACACTTCCGAATAATATTAAACTTCAGAATAAGATTGCTTTACCTACCTAAGTCCATCAAAAATGTGTATTGGGCCACTTCTAAATACATAGAAGAGATACCGTATATCTTGCTGTTTTGATCCTTTACACTTTTTAAAATGTACAGATTTATTATAAGTAAGTATATATCTAAATCTATATTCTAAAATGTACAGATTGAAGGTGGAAGTGGACAATTGTACAGAGCTTTAAGTTACATTATTTGCAGTATTAACACAGATTTACCTCCATTTCTAATATCCTAATGGTTGATTGGAAAGAAAAGAAAAGGTTTGATAGTATTAGCACCTATTTATTTCCTTTTTTGCTATAGACATATCTCTCTACGGAGTATCTTGTCAATCATTAGCAGTCACTCAACGGTCTGAAACTACATATGTATAACTTCTATAGTGTGATAAAGATGTGAACCTTGAAACCAAAGCTCTGCAACTAATTTAAAATGTACATTTCTTCCAAGCAAGGCCATGTATTCAGATTTTGAACATCTAAATCAGTGATTAACTTACTGACAGAAGATACTCCTGAAACTGCATTTATATTAATTTACAATATACTAAAGACTTGGCATTACAAGACAGGTATTGTGCCGCCATTTCTAGAGCGTAACACCAACAACGTCTTAAATCCTCATGGGAATTAATGAAGTGTAACTTGACTTAATTATTCTCCAACTCCAAGCCTTAGCAGTCAATGATAAACCAGCATTGATCGGAGATAAGAGGTAGCGTGGCGGGTAAAGACGGAGGTATCTTTGGATCTTTAGGTGTGGTGCAGGCGTATCGGAAGTCATTGCTTTATTGATTAGGTTAACAGGTACACTGAATTTGAAGAAAACTCTGTGGTATGCCACTATTATATTATTTTTCCTGGAGTGCAAACTTCAAAACAATCTTAGGTGTTTCCTATTTCAATATTAGTTTATTTTCTTTAATTTTTATATGGGCACACACACCCACACCTTTTTTAAATACCTATTTAGCGTGTGCACATATACTGTAGCAGAAGGTCCGTGTGTGGTGTGTGTGTGGTGTCTGTGTGTGTGTGTGTGTGTGTGTGTGTGTGTGTGTGTGTGTGTGTGTGTGTGTGTGTGTGTGTGTGTGTGTGTGTGTGTGTGTGTGTGTGTGTCTTTATGGTTTTATTGTCTATATATGATAACCACATGTCAAGGAACAAATACGGCGCCTTCCTGTTTCAGTACTTTTACAGCCGAGGGCAATTTGAACACCCTGGTTGATCATCGACAGCTAAAATAAGAACAACTACAATCACCAACAGTTCATGTTCATCTCTTCAAATGTGTAAATTAAATGTCAAAGCAGTATTGATACCTGTAGATGAACAGACTGGTTTTAAAATGAATTATCTTCTAACTTCTGACTTAATTTGATATCCTCTTTGCCAATACAAGATACCTTGTTTTTTCATGAGGATGACCACGAGGAACAGTCATGGGTTCATATTTAGACCTTCCTCTTGTAAATGATCTCCTCTATCCCCCGTATTAGTGGGCTGATCCAAACTTTAACTGAACTATAAAATGAAAAGGCGACTAGTTGTGTAATCCTAACCAGTTTTCTAACCCTAACCCTAACGCCCTTTCTGTCTCGGTACTTTTCACCCTGGTTGATCATCAACAGCTAAAACAAGAACACGTCTAATAATCAATTCCCCCACAGAACATCGACAACACGGTCATTAATTTCCATCTCTTAAAATATGTAAATTATATTTCAAAGCATTCTTTATACCTGTAGATTAACAGACGTGTTGTTAATTACAAATATCTTCTGACCAACGTTGATATCGTTCATCCGTGAGTTTTAGTTTCACTTGTAGAAAATATACAGATAGAGCCGTCAATAGCTCACAATTCGTCCTGCCTTTCTTCTCCCCCCCCAGTTTATTGGTTTGATCCAAACTTTAGCTGTACTATCATAGTAAATCGACTAGTTATATAACCCTAAAACTACCTTTTTTTGTAACCCTTAAAATCCAATCTGTGAAAACATCATTCAACCAGGATCCATCCATCCAACTAAGGAAGTAAACGATTTTTTATAACATGAGAAATAGTAAGCCCTGCTTCTTATTCATTATCTCTTTCATCCTTCAAATTGGTGGTCTGATCCAAACTTAAGCTGTACTAAAATGAAAAGGCGACTAGATGTGTAACCCCATTTTCTAACCCTAACCCTCATGTAGAAGTTGTATTGTAATACTTTGTTACATGTAGTTTAAAGGTAGGGTAGGTAAGTTAGAGATAGAGAGGTAAGGTAGAGAAACCAGCTCGAGTGCGCTAGAATTTGAAAATACACAACCGGAGAAAATCTGCCACTTCCTTACAGAGCCCCTCCTCCAACACACACGAACGCGCACATGACCAATGAGGGCACGAGATAAGTTTGTGCACAGATGGAAGGCTGACAGGCAGGTAGGCCATCCAGTTATTTTAGCCGGGCCGGCTCAGATGATTGGTCGTACTTTTTAAAGTACTACAGCTTCCACAGATGATATTTTTTAATGGATTTTTTGTCAAAGCACTTCAGATATTCATTGCTATCGGGATGTTAAGAGCATTCCATGGAATATAACAACAAGTGTATCTCGAGCCGGTTTCTCAAACTTACCTACCCCACCTTTAAGTAAGTTAATCTTTTTTTTAGGTAGGACTCCTCCATCTTTTTTAATCTGTTCACATATTTCTCTCGTCTTATTTCCCTTTACAGAAAATCACCAACATGACATTCAAGGAGGGGAGTCAGTTCAAGATCCGCATCAAGCCCAAGGACGACTGCAATTCGTAAGTTCGACTCATCAGAGATCACAGATATAGACTCTTCAGTAACACTGAATGAAGAGGAAGTGGAAGAGAGGTTAATGTTTCATCCACTTCTTCCCCTTTCCATCGCCTCCTTTTTTCAACCTCCATTGCAGCTTCGCAGAGATGTTAAAGTACACACATCCTTTACTCAAGTAGAAGTACAGATACTCGTGTTTAAAAATACTCTGGTAAAAGTAGAAGTACTGACTAAACTTCTTTACTCAAGTGAAAGTAAAGAGGGCTTTGAAATGTACTTCAGTAAAAAGTACCCATAACTAGCAGCTGTTTTAAAGAGTACCTGACCTCCCTTTATATCAATAGAACAATAATGTCATTGTTAGCTAATGAATGTTTCCATGCTGAACAACGGCAACATGACAACGTTTTCATTGGTCCCTCTTCTTTAGAGAAGACCAGGAAATGATGGATACACGGATCGTGTTCAAATCAATAGGCACGCAATGACTCTAAATAATAATGATCACGCCACCAAACACACATTCAAACTAAAGGAACCAGCCTGTTTGGGAAATGTAAGAAGTAGAAAGTACAGGTATTTGGGTTCAACATGTAAGAAGTAGAAAGTACAGGTATTTGGGTTCAACATGTAAGAAGTAGAAAGTACAGGTATTTGTGTTCAACATGTAAGAAGTAGAAAGTACAGGTATTTGTGTTCAACATGTAAGAAGTAGAAAGTACAGGTATTTGTGTTCAAAATGTGAGAAGTAGAAAGTACAGGTATTTGGGTTCAACATGTAAGAAGTAGAAAGTACAGGTATTTGTGTTCAACATGTAAGAAGTAGAAAGTACAGGTATTTGTGTTCAACATGTAAGAAGTAGAAAGTACAGGTATTTGTGTTCAACATGTAAGAAGTAGAAAATACAGGTATTTGTGTTCAACATGTAAGAAGTAGAAAGTACAGGTATTTGTGTTCAACATGTAAGAAGTAGAAAGTACAGGTATTTGTGTTCAACATGTAAGAAGTAGAAAGTACAGGTGTTTGTGTTCAACATGTAAGAAGTAGAAAGTACAGGTATTTGTGTTCAACATGTAAGAAGTAGAAAGTACAGGTATTTGTGTTCAACATGTAAGAAGTAGAAAGTACAGGTATTTGTGTTCAACATGTAAGAAGTAGAAAGTACAGGTATTTGTGTTCAACATGTAAGAAGTAGAAAGTACAGGTATTTGGGTTCAACATGTAAGAAGTAGAAAGTACAGGTATTTGTGTTCAACATGTAAGAAGTAGAAAGTACAGGTATTTGTGTTCAAAATGTAAGAAGTAAAAGTAAAAAGTCGTCAGAAAAATATGTATTGGAGTACTGATACCAGAAAAATGTACTTAACAAAGTATTTGTACTCCACTACTCTGTATAGGACCTAAAACAAATAAAACAGATAAAATAGTGCAAGAGATTGTTTTGAGATGTGCAAGTCAATACAAATAAAATTGAAATAGGGCAAGAAGAGTCTATATACAAGTAAATGGATTATCACCTTATTATACTGTTATACTCTACAGTAACATAATGTTATACAAGCTGCATATTAAGGGTTTTTCCATCGCCTCCATTTCAGCTTTGCCATCAACATCGGCCATGATTCTGAGAACGTCGCTCTGCACTTCAACCCCAGATTCGACAGCGAAGGAGACGTGAACACCATCGTCTTCAACTCTCTGTCCGGAGGGAGCTGGGGGGACGAGGCGAGGGAGGGGAACTTCCCCTTTGTGAGAGGGGAGGAGTGCAAGGTGTGTTGGGAGGAAGTCGATATCTGTAGTCTGGAAGAAGTCTGTTAAGTCTGATAACAAACACTTAGTTATTAGTGAAACAAACTATGAAATGTACACATTAAGAAATAAAGATTAATGGAAATGAAAGATGGAAAAAGTATGACAGAAAACATTTACAGAGCCATTATAATTATTATTATTATTATTAGGGTTAGGGTTACTCTTCCTTCTGATATAATATATTTTCTTGGAATTTAACAAATGTTCACAATATTCACCAAAATAATTTAAGATGTTTCAGAAAATGGATTTAGTTTATCTAAGAATTCATATTTATTTAATTGAATAAGGAAAAAAACAATTTATTTTTGTATTGCTTGTCATTTCACCTTTTTGTTTATTGATAAGAGGAAGTATGACTTAATGACACGGAAGAGGATTAGGACTAGAAATGTCTTTGACGGATGACTTACTTTCATTTTGAGATTTTTAATTAAAAAAAGTCTGAATTCTTCAAAAAAGGCAGATTTTTGGGAATAAAATAGTTCTGACTTTTTGCTTGAATCTCAGATTTCTGAAAATAAGGTCAGAATTCCGACACTTTCCTTAAGAAATTGATTTTGATCTCAACATTTTTACTTTATTTCAAATAATCCAATTTTTTTTTTGAGAATTCTGAGATGAAATTTAAAAAACGTGGCCTTTTATTTTCCTTTTTTGAATTTTGAGATTATATTTCATAGACCTTGCAGCCCTTTCCTACATTCTGCAACATAAAAGGTGTCAAATGTGTAATTCCCGAGGCAGCCTGCATAACTCACACACACACACACACACACACACACACACACACACACACACACACACACACACACACACACACACACACACACACACACACACACACACACACACACACAACACACACACACACACACACACACCACACACACACACACACACACACACACACAGTCATGTGGCTCAAGTTCAAATCTCATGATGTATTTCCTCATAACGAATGAGCTCTAAAGTCAACAGTCTAGTTCTGTCTAATCATGAAGGTGCACGGCTCAATAAACGTAATAACCCCCGAAAGAGATAGCATACATGTCCTCTTGTCTTTGTTTCCTCGTATGAAGGGAAAGATAAACCCTGTATTCTCGTTTTGTCTTCAGTTTTACATCAACTTCAACATGGAGCAGTTCTACCTCACACTTCCTGACGGTTCGATGCTGAACTTCCCAAACCGCCTGGGAGACGTCAAGTACAAGTTTTTCGATGTCAGCGGAGACGCGAGGATCATTGGCATCAAGATGAAGTAGAAGTCAAACTCTGGATCTGTCCACCCTTTGTGTGTTGCTTTAATAGTCTGTTTTACAATAGATATGTGAGTTTGTAGTAGGAGGAAATGGCCATAAGAGGGAGCCACAGCACATCTTAGCTCAGTGTGTCTGCTTTGACATCTCATCAGTCTCTGGGTTTGTTATTAAATGCTGTGGAAAAAAAAGCGTGTCTATGTCTTACTCTTTGATACACACACACAAACTGCTGAACAATCTCACACAATGAGTCTAAATTGATCTGGAAAGGGTCACTTTCAAATACAGTCATCATTCTGATACCAGTCATATTTGTCTTTACTATTTTCGCACAGTCTGAGGAGTATTAAAGGGGCCCTATTATTATGTTGGGGGTTTTCCCTCTCCTATAGTGTGTTATATAGGTTTTTCTGCATGTAAATGGTCTGCAAAGGCTAACATACCAAATGGCTGAGGGAAGGGACATCTCTAAGAGGTTGCCCAATCACAACAGAGCCGGCCAGCTAACCAATCAGAGCAGACGGGGCTCTGGTTTCAGACAGAGGGTGAAAAGAGGTGCTGCAACACAGACAGTATGAGAACAATAAAGAGCTTTTTGAACATTAAAGCATGGAGACATGTAGAGACACTACATACTGATATACACCTGAACATCAGCAGGAGAGGACTCTTTAAAGTAGAGACACTACATACTGATATACACCTGAACATCAGCAGGAGAGGACTCTTTAAAGTAGAGACACTACATACTGATATACACCTGAACATCAGCAGGAGAGGACTCTTTAAAGTAGAGACACTACATACTGATATACACCTGAACATCAGCAGGAGAGGACTCTTTAAAGTAGAGACACTACATACTGATATACACCTGAACATCAGCAGGAGAGGACTCTTTAAAGTAGAGACACTACATACTGATATACACCAGAACATCAGCAGGAGTGGACTCTTTAAAGTAGAGACACTACATACTGATATAAACCTGAACATCAGCAGGAGAGGACTCTTTAAAGTAGAGACACTACATACTGATATACACCTGAACATCAGCAGGAGAGGACTCTTTAAAGTAGAGACACTACATACTGATATACACCTGAACATCAGCAGGAGTGGACTCTTTAAAGTAGAGACACTACATACTGATATACACCTGAACATCAGCAGGAGAGGACTCTTTAAAGTAGAGACACTACATACTGATATACACCCTGAACATCAGCAGGAGAGGACTCTTTAAAGTAGAGACACTACATACTGATATACACCTGAACATCAGCAGGAGAGGACTCTTTAAAGTAGAGACACTACATACTGATATACACCAGAACATCAGCAGGAGAGGACTCTTTAAAGTAGAGACACTACATACTGATATACACCTGAACATCAGCAGGAGAGGACTCTTTAAAGTAGAGACACTACATACTGATATACACCTGAACATCAACAGGAGAGGACTCTTTAAAGTAGAGACACTACATACTGATATACACCTGGACATCAGCAGGAGAGGACTCTTTAAAGTAGAGACACTACATACTGATATACACCTGAACATCAGCAGGAGAGGACTCTTTAAAGTAGAGACACTACATACTGATATACACCTGACAATGAAAATGAGCAGAATAGGGACCCTTTAATATCAAAACATACAATTGGAATTTAAATAGTTGCATAAAATAAATGCAACTCAGAAAATAAAACCAGTGCATGTTTTAAAACAACTTAAAATTGGATGTCAATAACATTTTATGGAATTACAACCAGATAAAAGCTATTGAAGCTGCATGATTTCTACAGGCGACGACTTAACATACCGTCTTAATGTCCATAAATCTGGTCTCTAGCACGATCAAGTTTGTAATAAAGGAAGTATGTTAGAACTAGTACTAAACATTGATCACATGAAAAATAATGACAAAAACAAGAGGAAAAATTGCATCTGAACTCCTTGTTCATGAATGTGGCTAACATAGTTATTGCACTATGAATAAAGAGCAGGTTATAGAGTATTAAACAGGGTAATGCAAAGAGAGGGAGTGTATATACGACAGAGGTGAGATGAAGCAGCTCTTTCAGAGTCAATTTGCAGGAGGACTCAAAGAAGCGGTGGCTCGAGGCTGAGGAATGTGGCACGATGCAAACACATTCCCTGCACGCAGATGAAATATCCTTTACATGTGTGTGTTTAAAGTGGTACGGCAGATAGGAGAGGAAAGGAACAATCTTTACGTTTCCATTGCATTGACCAAACATCAGACAATTTAAAGCCATTGAAAAGTGCTACGATGAATTCGTGTCGCCAGCATTTCTTCCCTAGATGTATTCAAAACTATTAAAATATCCTATTTTACAACTTATTAAACCTTTTGCATTTAAGTAACAACTGGCAATTGAACCCACATATTTGTAACCTAAAGTTCATATACAAATGTGTTTTTTAACATAATTCAAGGAGGCAGATTTGGTAATAGTTTGACAGCCATTTGTCCTGTACATGTGAGAATAAGTCTTCTTTCTCTATACAAAACAAAAATTAAAATGCTAAAATGTTTGTCGTTTGCCTTCAAACAGATTTCTATGTCAGCAAACATCCACCTGCTGTGTTGGATTTCTCTTAATCCTTAACAGCTCTGGTTAAACACCTTTACATAGCTTAAAATGTTCTCAGAAAAAACCGACAGATTACAAATGTCTCACAAATATGACACTTTCCAGTTATGTACAAAGAATCTAGAACAGAAATGTCCTCCCTCAGGCGGATAAACAGTCAATACCAATGTCTCACTTGGGTGTCAATGCTTAGCGGGTATTTATTCATCCACTAAAGTTCCTGCAGTGGCGTCGTCACAGCTGATACGGGGTCAGCCCTGCTCGATCCCACGGACTGACTTTTCTGGGCCAAGTAGTCTTTATAGTTTCGGGTCAGGAGAGTGTAAAGAAATGGATTGATGCAGCTGTTCCCGTACGTCAGACACGTGACGAAGAAATTCACGTAATTATGCGCCGCCGGAGACAAAGCACTGAGGGACTCTGGAGAGAAGAGTTTGGCTAGCTGCCATCCCCAGAAAGGCAGGAAACACGCCCAGTATGCCACCACGATGCTGAAGATCATGGACACAACTTTCTGTTTGAGTCCTCTCCTGTTGGCAGAACGGCTGCTGCCTCCAAAACTAGCCTGAACCGCCCAGTAGCGGCTAGCTAGCCCCACGTACAGCCCGACGATTATCAATCCAGGAACTAAAACACTGGTCAGAAACAGCACGGTGATGTAAGCCTTGAAGGCCTCATACGTCCACGTAGGGAAGCAGATCCTCTTCACCGTTCCACTAGCGGTCGGTTTCCCCTCTCTGAGGCGGATCATCACCATCATGGGGAGCGTTAGCACGAAAGCTAACCCCCAGATAACCCACGCAGCTAGCCTCCGTTTACGAGTCGAGGACTTGTGAGCGCTGAAAGGACTCGCCACGGCACGGTAGCGTTCAAGACTCATAGCGACCAGGATGAAGACGCTGGCGTGCATGGTGAGGAGGTCGAGGCTCAGCAGGATGCGACATCCCGCCTCTCCGAACAGCCAGTCGTGGGCGAAGTAAGTACAAACGACGAAGGGGATGGTGGACAAGTAGAGGAGATCCGCCAGAGCCAAGTTGACGATGTAAACGTACATCGAGCCATTTCTACGCAAGGCAGCCGATCGCGTGATGACGAGCGTGTACATGTTGCCCGCCACACCCATGGCACACATGAACATCAGAGTTACACCAAGTAGAGATGTCACCCAAAGTCCACCACCAGTACCTCCACCACCACTACTGTCCTGAGTCCCTCCATTTTCAGCCCCTGGGCTCAGGACGAGGCCCAGCTGAGGCGTGATGGTGGCGTTGGTCGTGCAGTTCATGGCAGGTTCACAGATCCAAGGACATTGCATTCAATTTCAAAAGCTTTTAAAATCTGTACGACCATGTCATGCTGTGAGGTGTAGAACAGATGGCTTCTGATAGAAAATACAGCAATTATTTTTCGAAAATGTGTCCCAGAAAATGCAGGTAAAAACCAACTTGTATACAAGCTGTGAAGCCAAGAAACAGCATTGATATGCGATAGGTGACATATGTTTTAATCCAATAAGAAGACAAGGTAGATGAACAATGAAAAGGCCAGCAGCTTCAGTGACGATTCGAAGGAGCTTCCAGTCGATTGTTATCCCCAAAGATAATGCCCTCCACTCTCCAAAATCGTGACAAAGTGCCCTCAAAATCTCTGACGGCATGTCCTGCCGAGGCGAGGTTAGCTTGAAGTCGACTTCAGTTGCACAAGATTCCAGGGAGTCTCCTTATGGGGATTAGTTCAGTCACTTTCAAAACATGAAATACATTTCTGACCACTGACGTGACCTCCATAGGTTTTCTTGTCTCAAATAGCGTTGAATCATCAGCTGTATCATATCCAGTCCAACTTATTTTCTCCACATTTCTACCTGAAGTGGTAGAGATCCTTTGCTTTATCCAAATTATCCATGTTGCCGCTTTCCCTCCGCTCCTCTTAACCTCCTTTGACCTCCATTACAGATGAAGCTCGGATCCATGAAAGTCCCCAGTTTGACAGAAGACCAAAGTGTTTGTGTTCTTTGGGGTTTTCATGGTCACTCTCCCTCCTTTTCTCTTCTCCGTCCTACCTCTTTCTCACCTGGGTGAAAACTTGCAAGGACCTATAGATTTATGAGGTATTCCTCTCTGGCCTCTGTAGTTTTAAACACCCAGAAACCACCGGTGGGGGAAGTCGTCCACAACCACACACACTTGCCTATGCACAACATAATAGAGAACGTTTTATTTGAGCTCGTTTTAGATGTACAACTTCTTAATTTGAACCTTATCTTCACAACTTGTAAAAACCTACTTCACCTGCTTTCTCTGTGAATTAAAGAGTGTGAAGGAATCTTAAATCTGTATATGTTTATGGTGTAGGAAATGTCACTTTCCAATATAATAATAGGATTCAAGAAATGCATTAGGGCCCGGAATAAAGTTTGTTTTGGAAAAGCTCACTTTTAATTTTTCAAAAATGATTCACAACTTCTGAATGTGTGCACATATCCGTACAGAGATTCCTCGACAACTTCCAGAAGAAATATTTATTTTATTATTCATAATCAATATGTTCATGTGGTATGTCAGTCAGCCATGCTCAAGCATAGGAATGCCTGAACCCTTGTGTTGTGTTCGAAAGCTGTTACATGGTGTTCGCGGTTCAATTTTGACCCATGATTTATCTCAGTCCAAAACACTCAAAAATAATGACTATCATCCAATATCGTTTTAACTACATCATAACTAACTTATAATGCATTCATAACCGTACAATCCTGTTGTAATTTTATTTTATGGCCCCAAAAAACATTACACCACATATTTAAGTAAAACATGTGATTACATTCACTCATATTTCCTATAGTGAAGACAGTGGATCATTACGTTATCTGACTATAATAGTATTAGAATACAATCTCCCCAAAAAAAGTTTTAAATTATTGTTACAGTGGATGAAGGGGGTGGGGGAGGGGTGTCTAAAGTCAAAGATGAATCTTGATTGGGCCAAATTTGACCCCGAGTCACCCACAACAATTCTGCTGGGTCTACCCAGACCCCAACACCAAATTATACACTTTTTTTAGAGACCTTCAGACTTGGCTAAAATGGTCAAAATCAGTTTTGTAGTGTTTATATATCTGTTGTGGAGGATATCATGAAGCCTCGTTCCGATACAAAAAACTAGAGCGTAGTTATTATATGATTTTAACTTGAAACGGGTCACGGGAGACCCGAACACAACATAAGGGTTACAAAAGACACCAAGTCAATACCCAAAGGGAGTACCTCTTTAACCAAAAAATAGAAAAGAAAAACTCCAGTGAAACGGAAAAAGGGAAAACATTTAACCTGAAACATTGATTGTTTTAACAAAGATTTAGTGATGGTATGGTTTGCCACATGGAGGCACTGTTAGACCATGCAATGTCTTAAAGTGCTTACAGCTTTTCTATCCCTATGCATTTGCAAATGATCATCTTCAACAGGCATACTTGTTCAACAACTACTGCAAACAAAAGTTGTCTTACACAATCATAAAAGTCATTCATGATGCAAACTGTACAGGTAGTGTGTCTGAAGATATTAAGTTGGTTAGAAAATCTCTGTGTCCTTTGTGATCCTTTGGACAAAAACAGCACACTATGCAGCATGTTTCAGCTCTAGCTCATGAACTGGACTGCTTTATATTTGATACACAAGTTTACATGAAAATAAATCAAAATCAATGAACCAATAAAATTGGTTTTATTAAAAAAAATTATTTCCCAGACTGAAGAAAACAGTTTTCTGTCCGGTTGATGGTCGCCTTTTTTTTTATTACCCAATCATCAGAGTACACTAGGATAAAATACTTAATACAAGAGGACCAATTTGCCTGCACTGGGCATGCATGTGATTACGTGATTAACAGTGGGAAGCAACACAACATTGATATTGGTGATTTGGGCAATGGATTTGTTAGGCTTAGGGTCAGACCAAAACTAAACTTTTACTATCTCTTATTCCTACAAAAATGTGAGCAAGACAAAATCAAATACCTGTAGTATTTCTATTTGTTTCGCTAGATATCTTATTTAAATGTACCGATGAATATTGCCTCGGTCCTCTTGTTTGGATATCTGCCCCCAAAGAGCAGCATTGGGACTTGGAAGATGCTCTAGTGTGGTGATATTAGTGATGAAGGTAGTGCAGAACAGAGTCTGGAGGGTGATGGATGAGAGGAGATGATCCACAGGCGGTCCATCAATGCCTGTGTTTGAACAAGGCTTCCACTTGAACACAAAACAGAGTCCAAAGTTAGAACAAAACCCTCCAATGCAGACTATTCAGTATACCCTAAACCCTAACCCCTAACCCTGTTTAGTCCTTTTCTTGCAGTACATAAGAAATGTATCTGACTGCACAGCTCTTTAACACAAGACGGAAAACTAAAGATTATCCATCATTATGATTAATTTGAAGGCCAAACATTTGGTTTTATGGCTGAGCTAGTGACACAGTTCTAGGGTTACTTATATGGGTTGTTTAATTTGTCTAAAGATGTGGCACTTTGAGTAAAATATCTTTAAAAGTATTGACAAAAAATCTTGTATTGACATTCCTGTTTTTTTGGAAAATGTATTATAATGAGTTTGTTGAGGACTTATCCCTTAGCACGATTAGATGTTAGATATAATGGCGTACAAAATATATATCTGGACAACACATTTCATTAGTAAATAAAGCAGGCTAACATGCTAAACAAGAACATCTGTGAACATTACCTGCTATGCTTCATCATGTACACATAGTCAAGGCGAACGATTTAGCATTGCAACCACTATATTTAACTGCTAAGGATCAAGAAGTCATTTAATTTGTGCGCTGAATAATATTAGAGTTGAGGGCCAATTCATTTGTGTGGGTATTAAGTATTTGGTTGTACCCCTGTGAAGCAGAGTAGCTATTGGATGTAAAAGAAAAAACCAAAGGTATTAAAAACAGAAGTAATCAGCAACTTATTATAAAAGCTAACAACTCATTTATATTTATTGAATATCAAACAGTTCTTCATTCTTACTTGTGTACTCCTGAGGGGACATCACAGCATTCATGACGTCATTGAAGTGTTTCAGCCACTCCTGCTGGTCGCTCTCTGACTCGCAGGTGAACAGGAAGCCGCGGTCGGGCGTTTCTATGGTGACGCCGTGCTGCCAGGCGCCGTTGCAGTGTGTGCCGGCGGGCAGGCCGGGCGAGGCGCTGTACCCGTGGTCCTTGTTCCCCAAAAACACCTCACCTTTGGCAAAGGCGTCCTTCAAAGACAGGGAAAAGGAGATAAACATAGGTCAGCTGAAAGCTTTGGAATATAGGGAACAGTGACAAAATAATACCATGCTGTGTCCAAATGTGCGTAATTATGTACTACGTTCTGTTGTGTTCTGAAATATATATATATACTCCTGCCAATAGGGGGCGCAGTGTAACCACATTAACATACAAGGTAACCTTTTTTCAGAGGACATTCAGCATTTTCCCTTGAATGTAACTATTGCATGATCATCTTTAAAACAATTACCTTTGATGTGTTATAACCACAAGGTGACACTGCTTAAACATCTCAAATAAATCTCCCTTTGTTCTCAGAAAGTCTGAACAAATGGCATACACAGTGCCTCATTGTAAACCTTAACATCAAACATACATTATTCAGACATCATCTCAGGGATCAAATGACACTCGCTTTGAGCCTCCTCCACATATTCCCAGTCGACACAACTTCACTAGACTTCCTCTTCCTTTCATCTACCAGTTTTTCTTGTGTTACACTCTCAGGGGAAGTTGGACATTTCGGTCACCTATAATTATTGCACCTCTCCATTGAACTATTGCATCAGCTGAGCTAATCATGCTAGGCTATCTGATATGCATTTAGCCAAGTGTTGGGCAATCTGTGCCGCCCCCTCTGAAGGAAAGTCTGGGTGATAACAACTGTGAGTCAGAATCTAACTTTCACAATGTCTCAAGCACCAATATCAGATAAAGTCTAACACAGAGTTGTCTGTGGAAGTTCCCAGTGTAGTTTACAGCGTTAAGCAACTCTAAATTGTTAGCGTCTCACTTCCTTTTAAGGCCATCTATACAGTGAGGTCATGGCAAAAGGCCACATGTATAACAAGGTTATGTACGGATGAAAGCACCTTACTTTACATCAGACACTCCCCACTGAGTCATGCTTAATGTCCCCCCTCCTCCCACTCTGCATGAAACTTATTTATATCATTTTATATGAACACTGGAATACCTTCAAGCAGAGACTTGAATCACATGACATGGACTCGGGTTACAAATATGACTTAAGAAGCAACTAGACAAAATAAATACAAAAATGACGTGTGATTTTCGACTGGACTTTAGTGCCCAAATATTAAAACATGGGTTATTATAAACTCTGGACTTTACTTCTGGTTTTACTTGGAACTAGTCCGTCTTAACTTGGGTTTAATCACTCTTGAGTTAGGACTTCCCATTCTTGACCTGGGCAACTTTGGACTAGTCTATCATGTCTTGGGACTTGTATGTCTTAGAACTTGTCAGTGAGGACCCATTTCTCTAGACTTGCGACTAGTCTGTATTTACTTGAGACAATTCTGTCTTTACTTGGGACTTATCTGTGATTACTTGGGACTTTTCTTTCTTGACTTGGGACTTTAGTCAGTCTTGACTTGAGACTATAGTCTGACTTGATTTGGGACTATAGTCTGTCTTGATTTGGGACTATAGTCTGTCTTGACTTGAGACTATAGTCTGTCTTGACTTGAGACTATAGTCTGACTTGATTTGGGACTATAGTCTGTCTTGACTTGAGACTATAGTCTGTCTTGATTTGGGACTATAGTCTGTCTTGATTTGAGACTATAGTCTGTCTTGACTTGAGACTATAGTCTGTCTTGACAAGAGGCTATAGTCTGTCTTGATTTGGGACTATAGTCTGTCTTGACTTGAGACTATAGTCTGTCTTGACTTGGGACTATAGTCTGTCTTGATTTGAGACTATAGTCTGTCTTGACTTGAGACTATAGTCTGTCTTGACTTGAGACTATAGTCTGTCTTGACAAGAGGCTATAGTATTTCATTACTTGGAACTAGTTGGTCTCGACTTGAGACTATAGTCTGTCTTGACTTGAGACTATAGTCTGTCTTGATTTGAGACTATAGTCTGTCTTGACTTGAGACTATAGTCTGTCTTGACTTGAGACTATAGTCTGTCTTGACAAGAGGCTATAGTCTTTCATTACTTGGAACTAGTTGGTCTCGACTTGAGACTATAGTCTGTCTTGACTTGAGACTATAGTCTGTCTTGACTTGAGACTATAGTCTGACTTGATTTGGGACTATAGTCTGTCTTGACTTGAGACTATAGTCTGTCTTGATTTGGGACTATAGTCTGTCTTGACTTGGGACTATAGTCTGTCTTGATTTGGGACTATAGTCTGTCTTGACTTGGGACTATAGTCTGTCTTGATTTGGGACTATAGTCTGTCTTGATTTGGGACTATAGTCTGTCTTGACTTGAGACTATAGTCTGTCTTGACTTGGGACTATAGTCTGTCTTGATTTGAGACTATAGTCTGTCTTGACTTGAGACTATAGTCTGTCTTGATTTGAGACTATAGTCTGACTTGACTTGAGACTATAGTCTTTCTTGACAAGAGGCTATAGTCTTTCATTACTTGGAACTAGTTGGTCTCGACTTGAGACTATAGTCTGTCTTGACTTGAGACTATAGTCTGTCTTGACTTGAGACTATAGTCTGACTTGATTTGGGACTATAGTCTGTCTTGACTTGAGACTATAGTCTGTCTTGATTTGGGACTATAGTCTGTCTTGACTTGAGACTATAGTCTGTCTTGACTTGGGACTATAGTCTGTCTTTACTTGGTACTAGTCTGTCTTGACTTGAGACTATAGTCTGTCTTGACTTGGGACTATAGTCTGTCTTGATTTGAGACTATAGTCTGTCTTGACTTGAGACTATAGTCTGTCTTGATTTGAGACTATAGTCTGTCTTGACTTGGGATTAGTCTGTCTTGATTTGAGACTATAGTCTGTCTTTACTTGGTACTAGTCTGTCTTGACTTGAGACTATAGTCTGTCTTGACTTGGGACTATAGTCTGTCTTGACTTGGGACTATAGTCTGTCTTGATTTGAGACTATAGTCTGTCTTGACTTGAGACTATAGTCTGTCTTGACTTGAGACTATAGTCTGTCTTGACTTGGGATTAGTCTGTCTTGACTTGAGACTATAGTCTGTCTTTACTTGGTACTAGTCTGTCTTGACTTGAGACTATAGTCTGTCTTGACTTGGGACTATAGTCTGTCTTTACTTGGGATTAGTCTGTCTTGACTTGAGACTATAGTCTGTCTTTACTTGGTACTAGTCTGTGATTACTTTGGACACATCATTCTTGAATTGGGACTTGTCCATCTCGATTTTGGACTTGAGACTTAATTATGATTTGCAAGTTTGGTCCCAGCTCTGCATCATACAGTAGCATTGTTGATGGTAGGTTGGGATCAGGAAGAGGAACAAAAGTACCATAGTCTTTCTTTACTTGAGACGTGTCTGTCTTTGTGTGGGACTTGTCTGTGATGACTTTGGACCTATCATTCTTGTCATTTGGACTTGCGACTTAATTGGGATTTTAGCAAAGCTTTCTCTTGGTCCCACCTTTGCGTTGTATTGATTTAGGCCTAAATATAAACGGACACACTGAAGTCTCTGTGATGTGTGTAGGTGTGTGAACAGATGCCATACCAGAGGATCTTTGAAGTACATGAGTCTCCTCTGGTCCAGAGTGAACCAGCGCTTCTTGAAGCCTTCTGTATGCTGTAAAGAGAGACGAGGAACAGAGACAGTCAGACAGGAGGACAGAGAGACACTGAGAGAGACACAAGGCAGTATGGTAATAGCACTGGAGGTGTTGTGTGTGTCTTTCCTGCTACTTTGTGTAAGACTATTGATTATTAACGTGGCGGTGGCTGCAGATAATGATCATCAATATAAAAAAAGATATCAATCAGGGAAATTGCATTTGATTAATTTCTACTGGACAGTTGGAGACAAATAGTTTCAGCAATATAATACACTTGTTTGGATTAATGCAATATTTAAAAATTGAAAATAGATGGAAACCCTGACAAAAAAGCAAGGATTGTGTGCTGCAGGGATTAGTATTCATGTTTAACTTGACTGATACTGAATCTCTTTGCAGCCTAATTCAACCACTTGGTCAAGAATACTTTCCTTTGTATAAATCAGTACTTCATTTATAAATGTCCATTGAGCATTACAAGTGCATCAAACCTGAAATAAGTCTTACATTTGATATCAGGATGTTCTGCTTGTGCTTCATACTAACACTGTCTGAATGTGTGTGAGGCATAACACTCTGAAACTGAATTCAAAATGGCAAAATTGAAAGTTTAACTCACTTCAGCAGATCCCCCTGAAAGCTATTGAATAAGACGCTACACCTTCTGAGAGTTTATTGAAGCAGCTTCAGAGAGCCGAGCTTTGAACAAAAAGGACGCTCAGGTCCCAATCTGCAGCCAAAGGGTCTTCATAGAAGTGTTTGATTTCCTCGTAGCAAACAGTCTTCTGTGACTCCTTCCCCAAATATGTCTCATAGGTGCGCGAGGAAATGAATGATGACGTTCGTTTAGCGAATCGTCCCAAAGCGGTGAGTTAGTGGCTCCTTTCATCTCACCGCCTGACACACAGAGATTAAACTGAGTGTCTGAATACTGAAGCGGCTGTTTCCTCGAGGATCAGGTTACTGTGTGTGTAGCTGTCTGAGTGTGTGAAAGTACCTGTATGCTGATGTAAACATGTACAAATGCCTCTTTGTGTGTACACTTAATTCCAACATATGTCTGCATTTTATTACATCGGTATTTAAAGAGTCCTCTCCTGCTGATGTTCAGGTGTATATCAGTATGTAGTGTCTCTACTTTAAAGAGTCCTCTCCTGCTGATGTTCAGGTGAATATCAGTATGTAGTGTCTCTACTTTAAAGAGTCCTCTCCTGCTGATGTTCAGGTGAATATCAGTATGTAGTGTCTCTACTTTAAAGAGTCCTCTCCTGCTGATGTTCAGGTGTATATCAGTATGTAGTGTCTCTACTTTAAAGAGTCCTCTCCTGCTGATGTTCAGGTGTATATCAGTATGTAGTGTCTCTACTTTAAAGAGTCCTCTCCTGCTGATGTTCAGGTGTATATCAGTATGTAGTGTCTCTACTTTAAAGAGTCCTCTCCTGCTGATGTTCAGGTGTATATCAGTATGTAGTGTCTCTACTTTAAAGAGTTCTCTCCTGCTGATGTTCAGGTGTATATCAGTTTGTAGTGTCTCTACTTTAAAGAGTCCTCTCCTGCTGATGTTCAGGTGTATATCAGTGTGTAGTGTCTCTACTTTAAAGAGTCCTCTCCTGCTGATGTTCAGGTGTATCAGCTGTATTGGCATCTAATTTAAAGTCGATCCTCAGCTGGAAATCTTTTACTAAATACTTGATACAGCCTGGTTTACAATTCTACTACGACTTTAAAATCATTTAAAATGTTGCTTCATGCTCAGCCAAAATATTGTGTGAGTCACTCGCCCTGGGGCCGGTCTTTTCCATGAATCCTTCCTTCAGAAAGTTCCGGGTGAGTTTGTGTACCAGCTGAAAACAAGAAGCAAAGACAAGAAATTAAGAACAACCCTGAGGATACAAATAGTTTCAGTGCTGAGTGTCCAGTTGGTAAACAAAATGCTTGTACACATAGTATACAAACAGTAATGAATTATCTCCAGCTCAGTTTTAGCATCTCACTGGCACATATATTAAATAAAAGCTTAGCATCTACGGTAGGTGTTTTTCAAATACCTACAGTATGTCTGTGAGAGAGAGAGAGTGTATGTGAGTGTGAGTGTGAGTGTGAGTGTGTGTGTGTGTGTGTGTATGTGTGTGTGTGTTCACCTCAGCATCTGTCGCCCCGGGGAAGGCCACCATTAGATAGTGAAGCTGAACCGCTCTAATCGTATTGAACCAGTCCACAATCTCCTGATGAAGACACACAGAGGCGGAGAGAAACAAGTGAGGAAAGATACTCTTCTAAGAATACAGGGGGAAGTAACAACATATTAAAATAACCCAGAGATAAATAGATATAGGAAACTGATTTTCGAAACCAAAAGTTGTCTTTTTATATCTTAAAACAAGAACTAAAACTCACCAGCTAGTCATTAATCATTTCAATAACTTCCACATTTTTCTATATTAAAACAGTTTTGCAAAAGATTGGATGCTGTGTCTATTTATTTGAAATAACTTCTCGACCTGACACACAGACATACTTCACATATTTCACTGTGTATTCATGCAATAACAGAGAACAGTAGATGAAGAGCTTGGATGTAACAGCTGATGGATTCTATCAGCAGGCACAAATTGGTACGGATGCAAACAATGTATACAATATTTAGTTTCTACAATTTCAACCACCTTCAATGTAAATACTGCTATATTTTACTATATTTGTTTGTGTTATTATAGTTTTCTTGAAATAGTTTTCGATCCGTCTTTTTAATTTTTGTGTTATTTGTGTGTTAGATTATGTATGCACCACAACACCAAGTCAAATTCCTCGTATGTGTTTACCTACATGGTAATAAACCTCTTTCTGATTCTGATGCTTTCTAAAAAGGTCTAGAGACTCGCCCCCAAAAGCACCAAAATATCTAGTTTTCAACACATCCTTTATGTGATGGAAACATAATAAAAGATTCAAGGCTTTATCATCACAGTAGCATCAGTGTAGAAATGGCATATTACAAACTTAAAGAGGACCTATCATGCAAAATGCACTTTTGTACGTCTTTTCTACATGAATATGTGTCCCCGGTGTTCCAGGGAACTCACCAAGTGTCAGAAAACACAACCCTCTCTATTTTCCTCCATACCCAAATCTCTAAAAAAGGGGCTGCAACGGATCTGATAAAAACTGATCCAGATTTGAACACTGTCCTGACGTCAGGACGGTGGCGCTACGGCTATTGGGCCAACTCCACCAATCAGGAGGAGACAGCCACGGCCATTGCCGTTCGAAAGCGCTGGAGACGCTGTAGTACATATGCCAGGCCAGTAGATGGTGCTGTTCTCACAGAATCAGCCCTTGCAAAAACAGAGCTAACATTTTTAAAATTGAGCGAAATGAGGCATGGCTAAAATGCATGATCTGTTTGGTATTTTGGAAAAAAAAAAGTATAAATATGCCTTATATAGGTATGGTCCTACACTATATTATTCAAATATAGCATGATAGGTCCACTTTAAGTCCCAGGCTCTTCCAACAATGCAACTCAGGACTGCAGATGGAAATGAGCTATGAGCTCAAATCTGGCATAATTCATCTCTTCTCTTTTCTGAGATGAATGTATTTGTATGCATGGTCCTTGTTGAAATAAATACATAATAATAACATTAATATATATAGGACATAGAACAAATAAAACAGATAAAATAGTGCAAGAGAATGTTTGGAGATGTGCAAGTAAATACAAATAATAATAATAATCTAAAAGTTGATCTTGTTTAACAGCTAAGAAAAGTCGATCACATTTTTACAGTCCTACATCTGCATCACTGGCAAGACATTTTCTTAAAGGTCCCCTATTATACTGTTTTTCATCAATATATCACAGGTCTCAGATATATACAGAGCCTCTCTCTGATTGGCTGAAACACCAAACAGATCATTGCAGCATCCCATAATCCCCTCTGTTTCAGCCCTGTTTCCAAAGTGCTGATTCTCTGTCTGTTACTTTAGATGAAAATAAGGAGCCCCTCTCCACGCCCCTCTGAGAGACATTTGGTTACAAAGAACTCAATGGTGCTCTAGGAGGAGATTCAGGTGATAAGGTGGGGGGGGGGGGGGGGTTACCTTGGTTGCTGATTGGCTAATGGTTACACAAGACAAAACATCGTTATGACATCATAAAGTGACCAAAATCTGATCAGCTCATTTTCAGACAGGTTTTTAGAGAAATGGATCAGGAGAAAAAGAGAGAGAATCTTTGTTCCTGAAACTTTCAGAGTCTCTTTCCACAGAGGGGACACATGTTGATGTAGAAGAGACATGAAGAAGAGGGGACACATGTTGATGTAGAAGAGACATGAAGAAGAGGGGACACATGTTGATGTAGAAGAGACATGAGGAAGAGGGGACACATGTTGATGTAGAAGAGACATGAAGAAGAGGGGACACGTGTTGATGTAGAAGAGACATGAAGAAGAGGGGACACATGTTGATGTAGAAGAGACATGAAGAAGAGGGGACACATGTTGATGAAGAAGAGACATGAAGAAGAGGGGACACATGTTGATGTAGAAGAGACATGAAGAAGAGGGGACACATGTTGATGAAGAAGAGACATGAAGAAGAGGGGACACATGTTGATGTAGAAGAGACATGAAGAAGAGGGGACACGTGTTGATGTAGAAGAGACATGAAGAAGAGGGGACACATGTTGATGTAGAAGAGACATGAAGAAGAGGGGACACATGTTGATGAAGAAGAGACATGAAGAAGAGGGGACACATGTTGATGTAGAAGAGACATGAAGAAGAGGGGACACGTGTTGATGTAGAAGAGACATGAAGAAGAGGGGACACATGTTGATGAAGAAGAGACATGAAGAAGAGGGGACACATGTTGATGTAGAAGAGACATGAAGAAGAGGGGACACGTGTTGATGTAGAAGAGACATGAAGAAGAGGGGACACATGTTGATGTAGAAGAGACATGAAGAAGAGGGGACACATGTTGATGAAGAAGAGACATGAAGAAGAGGGGACACATGTTGATGTAGAAGAGACATGAAGAAGAGGGGACACGTGTTGATGTAGAAGAGACATGAAGAAGAGGGGACACATGTTGATGAAGAAGAGACATGAAGAAGAGGGGACACATGTTGATGTAGAGGAGACATGAAGAAGAGGGGACACATGTTGATGTAGAAGAGACATGAAGAAGAGGGGACACATGTTGATGTAGAAGAGACATGAAGAAGAGGGGACACATGTTGATGTAGAAGAGACATGAAGAAGAGGGGACACATGTTGATGTAGAAGAGACATGAAGAAGAGGGGACACATGTTGATGCAGAAGAGACATGAAGAAGAGGGGACACATGTTGATGTAGAAGAGACATGAAGAAGAGGGGACACATGTTGATGTTGAAGAGACATGAAGAAGAGGGGACACATGTTGATGTAGAAGAGACATGAAGAAGAGGGGACACATGTTGATGTAGAAGAGACATGAAGAAGAGGGGACACATGTTGATGTAGAAGAGACATGAAGAAGAGGGGACACATGTTGATGAAGAAGAGACATGAAGAAGAGGGGACACATGTTGATGTAGAAGAGACATGAAGAAGAGGGGACACATGTTGATGTAGAAGAGACATGAAGAAGAGGGGACACATGTTGATGTAGAAGAGACATGGAGAAGAGGGGACACATGTTGATGTAGAAGAGACATGAAGAAGAGGAGACACATGTTGATGTAGAAGAGACATGAAGAAGAGGGGACACATGTTGATGAAGAAGAGACATGAGGAAGTGGAGTTTGCATAATAGGTGACCTTTAAAGTTGTGTTTTATGCGATGCAGACCTTTCCGGTGTCGTGGTAGACGAAGATGTTGCGCGTGCTGTAGTCTTTGAGGTAGGTGATCTGCAGGCCGTTGGGGTTTCCGATCTTCTCCGGCTGGAAGGTGGCGTTGATGGTGTCCACTTTGATCACTGCTTTGGGCTCCTTAGCCTGAGGAAGGAGGGAGGGAGAAGAAGAGGAAAAAGGAGGTGTTTTAGTGTGTTAGAAATGTAAGGGTCAACAACAAGACGTCTGGTAATTCAGGAGCAAAGAGCAAATGTCTACTTATTATATGAAACAGTCTGAATCAGAAATTTGAAAAAGCTAAATATTTGCTATTGCTATCAGGTATTTTATCTTGTTTTTGTTCCACCTTGAGGGAGGGAGGAAGGAGAGGAAAAAGGAGGTGTATTAGTGTGTTAGAAATGCAAGGGTCAACAACAAGACTTCTGGTAATTCAGGGAACTGTATATCTAATGTTTAGGGATTTTTTAAACAGCAAATGTCGACACTTTGTTTGGACTAATTATATGAAACACTGCGACTATTTATTGTATTCCATTTATTGCTGTCGGGTACTTTTATCATTTTTTTGTGCCACCTTAATACTTTTTTTTATTACCTTCACCAAGGAAGAGGTTTTCGATTTGTTTTGTCAGCAGGATTATAAAAAAACTAGCAGTGTGACTTTCATCAAACTTGGTGGAAGGGTGAAACATAAGCCGAGGAAAAGCCAAATCATATTTTCGAGTGGATCCGGATCACAACGTGGTACACAAATTATTTTTGACTTTCTTTAAAGGGGACCTATCATGCAAAATGCACTTGTGTACGTCTTTTCTACATGAATATGTGTCCCCGGTGTTCCAGGGAACTCACCAAGTGTCAGAAAACACAACCCTCTCTATTTTCCTCCATACCCAAATCTCTAAAAAAGGGGCTGCAACGGATCTGATAAAAACTGATCCAGATTTGAACACTGTGCTGACGTCAGGACGGTGTCGCTACGGCTATTGGGCCAACTCCACCAATCAGGAGGAGACAGCCACGGCCATTGCCGTTCGAAAGCGCTGGAGACACTGTAGTACATATGCCAGGCCTCTAGATGGTGCTGTTCTCACTGAATCTGCCCTTGCTAAAACAGAGCTAGAAATTGTCAAATTGAGCAAAATGAGGCATGGCTAAAATGCATGATCTGTTTGGTATTTTGAAAAAAAAAAAGTATAAATATGCTTTATATAGGTATGGTCCTACACTATATTATTCAAATATAGCATGATAGGTCCACTTTAACATTGCAAGATATGCTGCATTCACTAGGTGTTCGAATACATCTGAAAAAGGAGTTACCAAGTGGGAAAAGTCACGTAAACGTCCAGCTGTTTCAACAACTCCGTTACAGATATTGACATGCTGTTTTAAAGCTGTAAGCAATAAAATGTAAGGGGTCATCCTTGTAGCTTCGATGTTTTGTTCCAATATTACAATTTATAGCCCATAAATAAAACTAAATCAGAAAAAAGATACTTCCAAACTCAGAAAATGTCACCATCTGAGATGCATTTGAACGCACCGTTGACTTTGGCTAAGGTCTGCACTGTAGATACAACTCTATAGAAAAAGCTAAATAATGAACCAAAATGTATGCAAGAAATGGTCTGGGACCTGATTTAATTGTCGTCATTAGTCTTGATAACATTTATTTAGTTTTTCTGACAAACTTCGACCAGAAAAGAAAGTAAAGTTATGGAGTCAATGTTCATGCTGGGTATCAAAGCTCGGGGCATGAAAATGATATCTGGACCTATTATCAACACATCTGAGATGCATTTGAACGCACCATTGACTTTAGCTGTGTATTCATTCAAGAGAAAAGTAGCTTTTCTCTGACATATCTACACTGTAGCTATGTACAAATGACAATAAATAAAATAGGAACACAATCTAAATGTGTGTACCTCGACCTTGACAGCAAACAGCTCTGCTTTTCCACAAAGATTTGAAAGAAGATTAGATTGTACACACATCTCCCGTCATTGTGTCTCTGCAGCATCAGAAAGTGAGACAAATGTGAGAAACTGAAGCCGGCAGACTGTGACTCGGGCCTGAATATTTTACACACCTCCAGGTTTTTCTGAAACCACAAGAAGCATCTCAGAGCCCGGAGCACCTGAGCGACACTTTCTCCTTTATCATTTCTGTGACTGCATGAGAGGATTTTGTTTTGTTGTTGGCTATAGCAGAGGCACCAGGAGAATACAGAGAGAAATACTGCGACAAACTAAGTGCTGGAGGACAAGGGGAATTAAACGTTTTCATGCCAATACACGTGTTAAAACACACTGGAAAAACCTATTCAAAATGTATTAATACATATTTTCACTGTGACAAACTCCCAGTGCTTCCAGCTCTAATTGGTTCAGGTGGTGTACAGCTTAGTGATTCCTCCACACTGACAGAGGACACACTCCAGCTTGTTTCAGCACACTTAGAAGCAGTAGAGGAAGCAGGACTCCTTTGGTAGGCTTTCGGTTGGTATGTGGAATAATACCAACCGAAAGGTTAGTATAGGTATATCTCCGGGCTCTGAGATGCTTGTGGTGTTATAAAGTGCGTACAAATCCTGCAGAACATAATGTGTCCTTAAAGTTCTCCCTTATAAAGTGGAGCAGTGTTTGTGTAGGCCCACCCGGAAGTTAGCACTGCAAGGCTATTTCGTCAAAAGCAATGTGATTTTTCCATTGGATTTTGGGATATTGTAGAAAAACTGTTTATGAAACTTAAACATGTTAACATCACTTGTATAGGAGTTGAAGAGTAAATGCAATCCACATAGCCTAAGTAAACAGCTAATGTTGGGCTATAAAGGAACTACAGCACGGTCACATGACTTCACGTCACCACCGCTAAGCTAAAGGTGGCTAATGTTGGGCTATAAAGGAACTACAGCACGGTCACATGACTTCACGTCACCACCGCTAAGCTAAAGGTGGCTAATGTTGGGCTATAAAGGAACTACGGCACGGTCACATGCCTTCACGTCACCACCGCTAAGCTAAAGGAGGCTAATGTTGGGCTATATAGGAACTACAGCACGGTCACATGACTTCACGTCACCACCGCTAAGCTAAAGGTGGCTAATGTTGGGCTATAAAGGAACTACAGCACGGTCACATGCCTTCACGTCACCACCGCTAAGCTAAAGGTGGCTAATGTTGGGCGTGATGACGTTTAGTCGTCTCATTTATACACTTGTTAGCAACCGCCATTTTTTTTAATTCACCAGTGGGGTATTTAGTGACGTATTTGATGTCGTAGAACAAACCGTTGAATCTCTTCAGCTTGTGTTAACCACAGACCTCATTTCAGGATAACAACCAAAAACACATTCAAAAATGTCCAGACCAGGGGACAGGAAGTGATAAAATGCTGACTAATTTCCAGGTTTCAGGACTTATTCCCGCACTACTCTATTTAAAGTATTTGTGATGTGGTTGCATGCGTGTTGCACATGTGGAAGTAAACTACTGCCTTCACACAACACTATTTAGGAAGCTGTCTTATTAGCACATGTCACAAGTGTTTTGCAGACATGGCTTAGTGTACGTAAAGCTTGATGTGGGCTCTAAAAGTCGAATTTACAGCTTTTGCTTACGTCATATTTGGTGAAATACTTCAGGGTCCCCTCCCTCTCCGAGAGGACGAATCTCCTGCTGAGGAACTGCCCGTTGTCCCGCCCCCTCTTCATCAACATGCCATCTCTCATTCCTGCAGGAAACCAGCAAAGGTTTTTCATTAGCGTGTGTGTGTGTGTGTGTGCGTGTGTGTGCGTGTGCGTGTGCGTGTGCGTGTGTGTGATAAAGGCTTGTGTTAAAGGTGTGTTTCTGTGCCCACACTCACCTTCCTCATATAGTAAGTGGTTCCCAGGCTCACAGAACTCCTTCCTCTCGTACTTTGCTCTGATCCACTGCTCCCTGAGAGTCCTGAGCACACAAACAGATTAAATGTCAACAGAGCTAGCAGACCAGAGAAGACGTCATGTGTGCTTTGTGGTGGATTAGACAGGCGGGCTGACACATTAGAGCAGAGATTCAGTACAAATATAAAGATTTTTATGTGTACAAATGTGTGTGTGATAAAGACATGGAGGTCTGAGCTGTCAACAGATACATTTTAACATTGGTGAAATACTCTTTTCATTCAACACACACACCTTCATCTGCAAGTCATTACTAATAATGATCAAAGAAGGTGCGACCTGTGTGTGTGTGTGAGATAAAGGCTTGGAGGTCTGAGCTGTCAGCAGACATACTTTTAACATTAGACACACACACACACACACACACACACACACACACACACACACACACACACACACACACACACACACACACACACACACACACACACACACACACACACACACACACACACACACACACACACACACACACACACACACACACACACACACACACACACACACACACACACACACACACACACACCACACACACACACACACACACACACACACCACACACACACACACACACACACACACACACACACACACACACACACACACACACACACACACACACACACACACACACCACACACACACACACACACACACACACACACACACACACACACACACACACACACACACACACACACACACACACACACACACACACACACACACACACACACACACACACACACACACACACACACACACACACACACACACACACACACACACACACACACACACACACAGAGAAGCCAAGACTTTGTCAACAGTGGTTTAAACTCAGGTGTGGCAGCCTGTGTGTTTTTGTCTCCTACAGGATAAGGTTTGGCTCTTCTCCGAAATTCTCCCCGCCTCCCATGAATACAATTCCAAACATTCCTGTCTGGGATCTGCCCGCTGCAGCAGAAGATGACATTTAAAGAGCTTTAAAATGCAACACAACCAGAGGAAGTTCCTACTTTTGTGTTAGAAAATACAGGTAACAATGACCCGTTTGTTATATCTATATATCTGTTACAGCAGCTATTTGTGATGATGTGGCGCACACAAAATAACGTCTCTAAGGTTACGTCCAAACTGCATGCCTTATTGCTCTATTCAGGTTTATTGGCCTTATCACACTATTTCTGTAACGGTCACATTATTCATTCAATGTTTTGTCATCTTGCCTTTTACTTATTTATCGAAATAATTATGACCGTAATATACTGTATTTAAGTTCATCTTAATGTACAATATTTAATTTCATATTCTCTTCTTGTATATATCATATTCTATTACATGCATATAGACTTCTTGCACCATTTTTTTGTTGTATTTTTGTATTTTATTATATATGTTGCATCGTTGGAGGAGCTCAGGTCAGAAGAATTTCATTGCCATTTCTACACTGTAGCTCATGTGCATATGATGATAAAACCTTTGAATTGAAATGTGACCAGTATCAGATTCCTGGCTGACCCAAATGCACTTTTAAAAAAGTAATATGCACCACACTGTCGTAGCAAAGTAAACAAAAAAGTCACTGTACAGCTCACACCAATCTGACATATGCTAAAGAACAATGCTAATCAGATTTAGCCTACGTTTGTGCTGCAGTCTAAGCGTAGCAATCATGCCCTCAATATGTCAACAAATGATGAAATACTATATTTTGAATATGGTTTTCCATTGTGTTTAAACATGTGTATTGGCATAAAAAAGTGTAATTCCCCTTGTCCTCCAGCATGTTGAAAACACTGACATCGGTTCACACATCAAATGCCAAAAGGCTGACACACTGAGACGTCTAAAGGCCCTTACACACCAATCTGACACCAAAGAACACGTCCCGACCCGACTGTTGTGTCGCCTCACGTCTCCTGCGTCTCGGCCATGTGTCGCACTGGAACACACCGCAAAGACTTCAGCCGACGGCCAAGTTGCACGTATGAACTGCGCATGCGTGAGTGGCAATAACTCTCCTTACCAGCAGGCGGCGGTAGTGTGTATTCGTCATTCAAAAGAGGCAACAACCGGAAGACAGACTGCGTGATAACCGAGAGAAGAAGAACAGACTGCGTGATATAAACAAACAACAAATAGCGTGTGCGTTCCATTTTCACTCTACAGCGAGAAGCTCATGGGGCTTTCCCCAACCTGTGTCGAGAGCTGGAGTTAAATGAAATCTTAATCGTTTGTTTGGGTCCCTCACTTCCGTCTCGCTTCTCATGCACTGATTCGCTAGCTGAACAGCCAATCAGAGTGATTTCTTTAGCCGACGGCCTCCCTATTCAACATGTTGAATCGGCGGCGGAAGGTGTCGGCACGGCGGAAAAGACACGACGGGGCGGGACACACCAATCTGAGTAGGGCGACAGGACGCTCGTCGGCGGCCATACATCTATCGACATCGAAAATCGGCTTTGTGTGTAAGGACCTTAAAAGTAATATTACAAATCGAATTAAAAGCGAAAACACCTTGTTTTTATTATATATTCACTTGTTTGTTGAGCAGCATTTTTTCCAGTGTGGTAGAAAAGTAAAAGACGTTTAAAACATGGAGGAAGACGGACAAAATGTGTGCTGTTAATGAGAAAGAGATGAGATGGTTAGTGTTTGTGTTCAAGCCGGGAAAAAGGCAATGTTCTCTGAGAAGAATAATTATCTCACAGCGCCGGAGAGGAGTCTAAAACGTTTAGGATCCTGAAACTAAAAAGGTAATTAGAGATTGTGATTTGTCCACACACGCACCACCAAAGACTTGAATCACATTTCATTCCCACAGACACGCCCTTAACAACTTCACCAAGCTTGAGCAAATGTGCCGGGTAGGAGAGATTGAAACACATCCAAGAACACGAGCATCGCTGGCAAAAACAAATGCAGAAATTCCCTCCTGCTGGGAATTTCAAAGGTAAGCGCAGAACAAGGAGGACTGAAAGGTTTCTAAGAGGCACTTGATGTAAGTCCAGCTGTTTGAGAGAGAAGGACAGAGCTTTAAACCTTGAAAGTATTATTTTAAAAACACATCTACACCCGTATGATGTAAATGAGGACATGACACTGTGAGGAAGTGCAGGATTCATGCATTTAATGTTTTATTCATGATCAGAAATGATGAGTGATATATGGGTAAAGCGAGGAAGGATGAATAATGGAGTGTATTCACTGCATGGTAAATCACACCTCTTTTGGTTTTCTATTTGCAGAAGTTAAGAAGTTAGAGACCTGGTACTCTTTTTGGTACAATTGGTCAAGTTAAAACACTGCAGACCACTGATTGGTCAGAGAGAATCGTCACAAGCATGTTACCGGACAACGTGCACAAATAAATAGCCTAGAAACTATTAAAAAAGTGGTGAAAATATGACATATTTTTGTAGGACGATCCTAAGCATCTCCCTGGTTCCCTCCACAAAAAGCCAATGGGAATTCTCCGTGTTATTTTGGATTATTGCAGAAAATAATCTCTGTGTCAAACAAACGTTTCTCATACTGACACGTTTTGTTCAGCAGGATAATCTCTTTGAGACGAGGGAACAGGAAGAAGTGCTAAAAAGCTAACTTAGTTCTACGATATTTGGTTGCAGATACAAGAATTAATTAGTTTCCCGTTTCCCCAACAGCATACAGATGTTTGACTCAATTCTCAGCATTACAAAGCCAAGGATCCTCCCTACACTGACGTAATATCCCCAGGGGAAACAAACTAGAGAAAAGCACCGGGTACCAAAAGTGATTTGATTAAAGCAAAACACTACCATGCAGTGGAAGGTGTTTGCTTAGATGGTGTGTGTGTGTGTGTGTGTGTGTGTGTGTGTGTGTGTGTGTATGTGTGTATGTGTGTATGTGTGTGTGTGTGTGTGTGTGTGTGTGTGTGTGTGTGTGTGTGTGTGTGTGTGTGTGTGTGTGTGTGTGTGTGTGTGTGTGTGTGTGTGAGGCCATGCAGTGGAAGGTGTTTGCTTAGATGTTATACAGAGAGTGGGGAAGATGTACGATTTACTAGACGGAAGTGTTTTTAAAGTATAATTAGATAAAAAATCTCACTGCAGCGAAAATGTATGTAGTGTGTGTGTGTGTGTGTGTGGCCTAGCATTACTATACTTGTGGGGACCTAAATCTGTTTACACAGTCACGTGTGGGGACTCGCCTCCCTTATGGGGACATAATGGAGGTCCCCATAATCATTAATTTGAGGTGAAGAGTTGGTTAAGGTTAGGGTTAGGCATGTGTTGGTTATGGTTAAGGTTAGGATAAGTCTCCAGGAAATGCATGTAAGTCAATGTAATGTCCCCTGAAGTGATGTATACATGGTGTGTGTATATATGTATGTATGTATGTATGTATGTATGTATGTATGTATGTGTGTGTGTGTATGTGTGTGTGTGTGTGTGTGTGTGTGTGTGGCGATGGATACTCACTGGCAGTCTTTGTGGGTTGGTTTGTAGTAGTAGAAGGGAACAGCAGCCTCATATTTACTCTTCATCAGCTCATTGCCGTGATCAGCCATAAACTAACCAGCACACACACAAAACAGGAGGGATTAGTGAGGAACAATCACACCATGGCACAGGAATTAAATACTTGGAAAAGTTACAATTAACTTATAAGTGCCAAAGAAGCACTTCGGTCAGAGCAATAAATCATGCAATGAAGGAGGTCTTTTTTTAAATATTTTAAAGGCACTTGAGGTTACTTGATCATTACCCATCCAAACTTATTCTAAATGATCACCGCAATTTCTTACAGTAAGCAAAACCTTTCCATCCCAGTCAAATGTTACTTTAAACAAAGACTTTCTAGAACAGATAAACACCTTTTGGGGATGTACCTATTGTAAATTCTCAGCCAATACAGATACAGATGTTTAACATAGCAATTTGGTTATTAACTATTTGTTTATTTAGCAATTATTGTTGTTAAATTTGTGTTGTTATCCGCCTTTTGTGCCAAGAAAACAAACACTTTCATCATTCGATATCTTTAAATAGGCACAGACTAAATAATGAAACCAACCTTTAATACAACCTTCTTTTAGGTCAAATATATATATTGTTTTCTCAGACCTAAATGCCTTTTTAGCCTGCTTTACATCTTCCTAAAAGATCTCACCTGCACCTCATGGTCCTCAATACTGATACAGATACAGATACAGCAATTTGGTTATTACATTGTGTTGTTATTCCCGCGTTTGTGCCAAGAAAACAAACACATCTTCATTATTAAAGAGCTGTATTGCTGTGTTTCAGCCCCCTGCACCTCCATCCTTAAATAAGCACACAGTAAAGTAAATACCTCTTCCTGTAACACGACTAAAAGTCCTGTGACACCTGTGGGTTTCTGCAGTGGTCTCACCTGCACCTCGTGGTCCTCCCAGTGAGACAGACTCA
>NW_022987593.1:20522152-20577152 GCF_902827165.1 Trematomus bernacchii
ACATCAGCAGGAGAGGACTCTTTAAAGTAGAGACACTACATACTGATATACACCTGAACATCAAGCAGGAGAGGACTCTTTAAAGTAGAGACACTACATACTGATATACACCTGAACATCAGCAAGAGAGGACTCTTTAAAGTAGAGACACTACATACTGATATACACCTGAACATCAGCAGGAGAGGACTCTTTAAAGTAGAGACACTACATACTGATATACACCTGAACATCAGCAGGAGAGGACTCTTTAAAAGTAGAGACACTACATACTGATATACACCTGAACATCAGCAGATTCTGAGGCATTTGTTAAAAAATGTTGTGATTTCTTATAATTTTTTGTTCATAATGTTCTGCCTTAATACCTACCTACATTTTCGAGATGAAAGAAACAGAAGACCTCCATAGTTGGGCTAAAAAAGTTGGGTGAGGGAGTTTACAAAACCTCTCAGAGCATGTGCAGGCTTGTTCAAAACTTCACTTCTCTGTGTTGCCTTCAGGTGCTCCTGGAGAACACACCTTCCCACACATTTAAGTTGAAAACAACAAAATGCACCAAAAGGAGAGTCTTGCATATTGAGTGTTATGTTAAAAACCACAACTTAAAGCTTTTCATGGTTGAATAAAAGAAAAAATGGCGCTTTTATGATGTGTTTTAATGATTGGTTTCAACCTGTTGGCTCTGGTAAACGCTCCACAGCTCCTGAACGTCACATTGAAGCAGCTCAACACATCATACCAAGTTAAATGAAGCTGTTTTGAACACTTTCTCAGCTGATTCAGGTGTGTTTTCTGTCTCTTACCCGGTGCTCCGCAGTCTGCGCACGTTTCATTCCCGGCGTTCTGCAGGATCTCCCGCAGCGCGCGCGTTGCTCTCTCATTTGCCGACATTTCCAGATACCTCCGCGTGCAGTTAGAGGGCAGAAACAGGGGGAGGTGGAGTGGGGGGGGCAGGCAGGTAAAGGTGTGTCTCCTCGGCCTCGACTCCCCCTCTGACAGGCAAGTCCGCACAGGTACTGTATGCGCACTCAAAATCAAAATCAAACCAAATCAAGGCATTTTTACCAATTTTTCACGGAAGTATACATCCGCGTTCCTCTTTCAATGTGCCCCACTAAACCCGGTGCTGACCCCCGGACTCTGAGGCGAATCCTGCCCAGCTCTCTGCAGCCAAATCACCGCAAGAAACCCGTGTATGTGTGAGTGTATGTGTGAGTGTGTGTGTGTGTGTGTGTGTGTGTGTGTCTGGAGGAGTGTGTGGACGGGAATGAAACCCTACACTAGGAAGTGAAAAGCAGAGGTTGCTCTAACTTGCTTTTCCGCATAATTTGAGATTAGGCCACTCAGCATAATGGCTCCTGTGCCAAGTATGCAGCATGTAAATATGTTAAGCAGCAGAATTATTATTAGAATCAAGAATTATTAAATGCTCTATTGTCGTTTGCACCAAAGCCACAGGGTAGTAGCCTATGGCTGTTCCAACAACACAACATGCATTGAAGACATGGAGTGGTGCCAGTTACACAATGGTGTAGTCAAATGCAAAAAGGAAGTATAATGAATGAATAATAAAGTAGCCATGTGACATTATGGTACTGATCTTCTAGATAGGTAGATAGATTAATGATCACGTCTAGTTTCCTCTTAGTGTATGGTATGCATGTATAGGCGACATCAAATGTATGTTTTGGGCTCGATTGGATGGAGGTTTATATGATAAATACACACTGGAGGGAAGTAAAATTGTCAGCCTCAAAATATACTTGAAACACCAAAAGTGAAAGTACTTTATCTCCACAACTGCCCCTTTTCAGAATAATATATTGTTGGATGTTTTTTTATTGATGCATTAATGTATTCATCTCATGACAAGTCATTTGTTATTTTGATTTGTGTCTAAATCTGGATCTTCAAGTAGCTATAGAAGTTATAGTGTAGTACTGGCAGTGGTGTATAGTAACTAAGTACATTTACTCAAGTACTATACTTAAGTAACATTTTGAGGTACTTGTACTTCACAATGACTACTTTTACTCTCGTTACTTTAACTATATGTTGATGCTAATACTTTTCTACTTTTACTTGATGAACATTTTGAATGCAGGACTTTTACTTGTAACGGAGTATTCCTACTTTTACTCAAGCACAAGATCTGAGTACTTCTACTTTCACTCAAGTACAAGATCTGAGTACTTCTACTTTCACTCAAGTACAAGATCTGAGTACTTCTACTTTCACTCAAGTACAAGATCTGAGTACTTCTACTTTTACTCAAGTACAAGATCTGAGTACTTCTACTTTCACTCAAGTACAAGATCTGAGTACTTCTACTTTTACTCAAGTACAAGATCTGAGTACTTCTACTTTCACTCAAGTACAAGATCTGAGTACTTCTACTTTCACTCAAGTACAAGATCTGGGTACTTCTACTTTTACTCAAGTACAATATCTGAGTACTTCTACTTTTACTACAAGATCAGAGTACTTCTACTTTTACTACAAGATCTGAATACTTCTACTTTTACTACAAGATCTGAGTACTTCTACTTTTACTCAAGAACAAGATCTGAGTACTTCTACTTTTACTACAAGATCTGAATACTTCTACTTTTACTACAAGATCTGAGTACTTCTACTTTTACTCGAGTACAATATCTGGGTACTTCTACTTTTACTCAAGAACAAGATCTGAGTACTTCTACTTTTACTACAAGATCTGAATACTTCTACTTTTACTACAAGATCTGAGTACTTCTACTTTTACTCAAGTACAAGATCAGAGTACTTCTACTTTTACTCAAGTACAATATCTGGGTACTTCTACTTTTGCTCAAGTACAAGATCTGAGTACTTCTACTTTTACTAAGTACAATATCTGGGTACTTCTACTTTTGCTCAAGTACAAGATCTGAGTACTTCTTCCACCTCTGAGTATTGGTAATAGAATCCTCCAACAATGCAACATTCAATAAGCTTAAGACATAGCATAAATAAAGTGTACAATGATTACAATTACTAATATTGTGTATTAACTAAAGCTGTCAGATAAATGTAGTAGAGTAGCTGATAATGGGAATACTCACATAAAGTAAAAACTTAAAAACAGTTCTTGAGAAGTACTCTGCTGCTGGTTGTAGCTCCATGTTTGGCCAGCAGGTGGCAGTAGTTCACCACCTGTCTGCCTGTTGTGAGTAATGGGTTAATGAGTTATTTATATTCTATGGTGCAGTTCTGTGGTTCAGGTGTGCCTGTCACTGCTGTTCCTTTATTATTAAGGTTAATATAATTCCCCTCACTTTAACACCATGGCTGTACGACTACTGGTGGTTAATCTCAAGGGGTCATCCTTAAAGGTGGGGTTGGTAATTTTGGAGAAACCAGCTCGAGTGCGATAGAATTAGAAAATACACAGCCGGAAAAAATCTGCCACTTCCTTACAGAGCCCCTCCTCCAACACACACGAACGCGCACATGACCAATGAGGGCACGAGATAAGTTTGTGCACAGATGGAAGGCTGACAGGCAGGTAGGCCATCCAGTTATTTTAGCCGGGCCGGCTAAAATGATTGGTCGTGCTTTTTACAGTACTACGGCTTCCACAGATGACATTTTTTTATGGATTTTTTGTCAAAGCACTTAAGATATTCATTGCTATCTGGATGTTAAGAGCATTCCATGGAATATAACAAAAAGTGTATCTCGAGCCGGTACCTACCCCACCTTTAAATAAAGTTTAGAGTGGGCAAGAAGTGCATTATTTCATTCATATCACAAACAATAATGAGCAACAGTCTTCCCATATTACCTGGAAATATAGAAAACATATTCTCTCTTTAAATAACTCCCCCTCAATGACTATACTTAAAAACTATTTTGAAGTACTTTATATTTTTACTGTACTACATTTTAAAGCCAATATTTTGCTTTTCACTCTGGCAGCAGTATATCAAGTATTTTCAAATCAGCTCCGCCTTTACCAGCTGTGATGATGCATCAATAATAATCCAGTCATTTCACATACAAGATTCTGAAATGGGCCGTTTTAATGCCAATTCCTGTCCATTTGAACGCAGGACTTTACAGTTTAGTATTTATTTTTATTTAAAGTGGACCTATCATGCTATATTTAAATGATATATTGTAGGGCCATACCTATATAAGGTATATTTATACGTTTCTGTTTTCAAAATACCAAACAGATCATGCATTTTAGCCATGCCTCATTTCGCTCTATGTGCTGTTTGCTGTCTACGGGTCTGATTCTGCTGACCACGCCCCCCTGCAGGAGAGGGGAGACGTGCTCTGATCAGCTGCTGGGCTGTCAGAAGAGGGGGAGAAAAAGAGATCTCCGTCCCCCGTGTTTTATTATATAGAGTCGTTATTCATTTGTTTTAAAGCTCAATAAATAACAAAGAAGACCTTTGACCTGCACTTTTCTAATTTTGTCCGGAAGATTTAAACTTTAACGGACATCTTGACCGGCGAAACAAACTGAAACTGAAACTCTGCCGCACGGTCCCCTCGTTCCTTGGAAGAGGCGGAGAGGTGGGTGTTTGTCATCTGCTGGTGGACTAACCGGAGAGAATTACAGTGCTTGCCTCGACGGGGAGGGATTGCATTGAATTAAAGCAGCGGGAGCAAACGCTTGCCTCGGGGAGGGAGAAAAAAGCCACAGCGGAGAATAAACAGAAGGGTAACCATGGTAACTATGGGCGGGAAGTCTTCTTCGCTGCTTTTGTGGCAGACTACAGCGCCACTTACAGGCCTGGCATATGTATTACAGCGTCTCCAGCGCTTTCGAGCGGCAATGTCCGTGGCTGTCTCCTCCTGATTGGTGGAGTTGGCCCAATAGCCGTAGCGCCACCGTCCTGACGTCAGGACAGTGTTCAAATCTGGATCAGTTTTTATCAGATCCGTTGCAGCCCCTTTTTAAGAGATTTGGGTATGGAGGAAAATAGAGAGGGTTGTGTTTTCTGACACTTGGTGAGTTCCCTGGAACACCGGGGACACATATTCATGTAGAAAAGACGTACAAAAGTGCATTTTGCATGATAGGTCCCCTTTAAGTATAAGATCTGAGGTCTCCCGTCTTCACTGACTCGTCTGAAAGTGAGACAGATGCACTCGACGTGAGTAAATCTGGATTTGATGTCATTTTGCAGCGCTGGATTCCCCCTGTGACAGAGGAAGGCTAATGCCCCCCGTTACAGAGCTCATTTGTCAACACCGATCCCAGACCGTGGTTCATATATTCTCCCCCCCTGGACCCCTAAATCTCCCTTTTCTCTCTCGCTGACAATCATCTGGTTAGACACTAACAACAGTCAAAGCCGAGGGTTGTTGACACCTAATTAATTTGAGTGAACGTATGGTGATAAGAGATGGACAAACCCTGGATGTGATGCATGATAATTAATAAAGGACACAAGACAAATACAATTATGCTTTCTCTCTATTGTTTGGTCTTATCTTCCTGTCATTTGTCTAACATCCTATCTTATCTTCTACAGCTTCAGAACAACCTGCTTTTTAATTTAGGGCTAATAGGAAATGGAATATCCTGCTGAGCTTAAAACATGCACAGATGTTCACTCTTTTTCCCATGGTGCAATACAATGAACTTAGAAACCAGGCTCAATTCAACTGTATGTTATGTTTTGAGTTGAAGTTAACTGTATTTTTCTAGTTGTACTAATGGATGACACTTTTATCCCAAGTGCCTTCGAGAGCTGCATATTAACATGCAGTTCATCTGCTGCCCTCGGCTTTCCCTGTCAACGTGAACACAGTGGAAAGCGCCATTTTAATCAGCTTCAAAGGCAGGGAAGCTGGTGACAGTTTCTATAGACAAAAGAGAAGAGAAGGTTTTCTAGACTAACAGAAGCCTTGATTCAAAGAGGCCGTATTATTCTCATTTTAGGTTTCATATCAGTATGTAGTGTCTCTACTTTAAAGAGTCCTCTCCTGCTGATGTTCAGGTGTATATCAGTATGTAGTGTCTCTATTTTAAAGAGTCCTCTCCTGCTGATGTTCAGGTGTATATCAGTATGTAGTGTCTCTCCTTTAAAGAGTCCTCTCCTGCTGATGTTCAGGTGTATATCAGTATGTAGTGTCTCTACTTTAAAGAGTCCTCTCCTGCTGATGTTCAGGTGTATATCAGTATGTAGTGTCTCTACTTTAAAGAGTCCTCTCCTGCTGATGTTCAGGTGTATATCGGTATGTCGTGTCTCTACTTTAAAGAGTCCTCTGCTGCTGATGTTCAGGTGTATATCAGTATGTAGGGTCTCTACTTTAAAGAGTCCTCTCCTGCTGATGTTCAGGTGTATATCAGTATGTAGTGTCTCTACTTTAAAGAGTCCTCTCCTGCTGATGTTCAGGTGTATATCAGTATGTAGTGTCTCTACTTTAAAGAGTCCTCTCCTGCTGATGTTCAGGTGTATATCAGTATGTAGTGTCTCTACTTTAAAGAGTCCTCTCCTGCTGATGTTCAGGTGTATATCAGTATGTAGGGTCTCTACTTTAAAGAGTCCTCTCCTGCTGATGTTCAGGTGTATATCAGTATGTAGTGTCTCTACTTTAAAGAGTCCTCTCCTGCTGATGTTCAGGTGTATATCAGTATGTAGTGTCTCTACTTTAAAGAGTCCTCTCCTGCTGATGTTCAGGTGTATATCAGTATGTAGTGTCTCTACTTTAAAGAGTCCTCTCCTGCTGATATTCAGGTGTGTATCAGTATGTAGTGTCTCTACTTTAAAGAGTCCTCTCCTGCTGATGTTCAGGTGTATATCAGTATGTAGTGTCTCTACTTTAAAGAGTCCTCTCCTGCTGATGTTCAGGTGCATATCAGTATGTAGTGTCTCTACTTTAAAGAGTCCTCTCCTGTTGATGTTCAGGTGTATATCAGTATGTAGTGTCTCTTCTTTAAAGAGTCCTCTCCTGCTGATGTTCAGGTGCATATCAGTATGTAGTGTCTCTACTTTAAAGAGTCCTCTCCTGCTGATGTTCAGGTGTATATCAGTATGTAGTGTCTCTACTTTAAAGAGTCCTCTCCTGCTGATGTTCAGGTGTATATCAGTATGTAGTGTCTCTACTTTAAAGAGTCCTCTCCTGCTGATGTTCAGGTGTATATCAGTATGTAGTGTCTCTACTTTAAAGAGTCCTCTCCTGCTGATGTTCAGGTGTATATCAGTATGTAGTGTCTCTACTTTAAAGAGTCCTCTCCTGCTGATATTCAGGTGTATATCAGTATGTAGTGTCTCTACTTTAAAGAGTCCTCTCCTGCTGATGTTCAGGTGTATATCAGTATATAGTGTCTCTACTTTAAAGAGTCCTCTCCTGCTGATGTTCAGGTGTATATCAGTATGTAGTGTCTCTACTTTAAAGAGTCCTCTCCTGTTGATGTTCAGGTGTATATCAGTATGTAGTGTCTCTACTTTAAAGAGTCCTCTCCTGCTGATGTTCAGGTGTATATCAGTATGTAGTATCTCTACTTTAAAGAGTCCTCTCCTGCTGATGTTCAGGTGTATATCAGTATGTAGTGTCTCTACTTTAAAGAGTCCTCTCCTGTTGATATGTCTTGAGGTTGTCAGGTTTTTTTTATGTTACTGTGAGAAAAAACGTTTTTTTAGTATCCTGATTACGTAATTACTCTCCATGCCGGATAATAAGCTCCAGACACAATCATCTCTCCCTTTTGTCTCTTCATTCTACAGATTTGATGTGGCTGTCTCCTCCCATTAATATCACATTAAAGTAATGTTGCAGAAATGTATGGAGGAGAGGAATCACCCACAGCTAGAGAGAGAAGATGGATTCTGTGAAGTGAGATTTTTAATAATTTTGTTCTGGAAGTGTGGGAGTATAATAATAATATACTATCTTTCTTTCCCTCGCAGCTTAATTCATTCTGTTCTATAAAAGGAAGCAGGATAGCGTACGCTGCCTGTCTCACTGCTCAGTAAAAATAGACGCCTGATGAACTGCTTGCTGTGGTGGTGAATCCTCTCCTGTCATTAATGCTGAAAGCTATTGTCTGGTGGGGTCTCGGCGAAGATAAACGTACTTGGCAGGGCCAAAGCAATTATTTAGCTGATGTAAAGTAATGTTAGAGGCGCCTCCCACAGCAGAAGAGTATAATCTTATTATCTAAATGATGAGGAAGAAGGAGGGAGAGAGGAGGAGGAGGGAGTCGTTCACTTCGTCTTCACTTCTTGCATATAATCAATTATATACCTGTAGAACCACAATGTAAACCTAAAAACCTGAAAGGGCGATAATTGACGTTAATGAAGAGTTTTGGAGGTCTTCACTTTCAATTAATGCAAAGAGGCAGTTGTCAGTAGGATATGCAACACGAGGAGATCAATTAGCTGATTGCCACATGCCGCAAATATACTGATTCAATAGTAAAACATGACAAAAGATCCCTTAGTTGACAGTAAGGTTGCTACTAAACACCCTTATATTACCCCCCTATGAATCCAATCATTCAAACCCTTTAAATCCCTCATCGTATCTCTTCTTCTTCTCCCTACAATGTGCCGCCTACAGGGCTCGTGTTACATAAATATTAATATTGGCATTCATTAATTATACTACAGGTTTTCAACTCGCAAGGCACGTCTACCGGGGGGCGTGGGACTGTTTAAATGGAAATGTTAAGGGAGACACCGGCTGAGGTAAAGGGACTTTTTTTTTAAAACAGGAAGTTAGTTATTATAGTTTATTTTCTGTTGATTTGGTCCGCTATTACAGCCGTCAGCAGCTGTGACACAGATCATAGAGGCAATTATGGCTCTTTAAAACCCTCAGTGCAATTTGCATAAGAAAATATTCCCTCTCCTCTGGGCGTAAGTTATTTAAAATCTGATCACATAAGACCATAAATGCATTCAGAAATCATAGGGAAAATGACGCTCCTGAATTGTATAGAAGTCTAAGAGAAGATGACCCTACTTTTCTCTTGACTCCTGACGAGTTTATGTTCTCAGTCTCTAGTTTTAAGCCTTCTCCAATAGAGCAGGGTATTCATTTTATACATTTCGGTCCCATTTAGAAGATTAAAAAGGTTATGGTTGTAGGCACAGTTAATTGGTACATCACTGCCATGGAAATCATATTGTTATTTAATGTTTAAAAGACACTTCTAGGAGCTGTCTCTTCATGTTTCCGTTGATCTGCTTACATTGAAAACAAGCATGTTTTACACTTGCCAAAAATACCACCCAAAAAAATATCAGATAGTTGGTAGGGAAGCTCCTTGCTAACCGTGCTAACGCTAGCTGCTAGCAATAGCTCTCGTCCATATATGGTCATTTCTGGGTTTAAAAAATCAAGATGGTTCTGTCGAAAATGCCAAACCCTTCAAAATAAAAGTCACAAACCAATGGGAGACCACCAATGACTACGTACACTTGATATATTCGTTACCATGCCAACGATACGCTGTTATACATAATGCATGATGCTTTGAACATGAGGAAGAATCCATAACCTTTAGATTGAGATTATGTTTTTTTAATTAGTCATGCACTCCAGTGCTTGCAGGTAATTAATGAAGGACAACATTCAAGTATGTCTGGGGATATAAACACACACACACACACACACACACACACACAAACACACACACACACATTCACAGATATTCTGCCAGTAGATGGAGGAAACAGATGCTACCCGAGCGTAGCACAGTTTGATCTTCCTTTCCCACGCCCAAAATGTCAAACTGTTGCAAGTGTTCAGAACATACACACACACACACACACACGCACGCACGCACACACACACACACACACACGCACACACACACATACACACCAACCACAAAACCAACCCACTAACTGTAAGAAATGGCCACTTGGTATATAACCCAATTACAAGGTTGTACATTGGTCCTTACAAAATACAATAACAGGGACATACAAACACACAGCAGAGCGGCTTTTAATTAACATGCAGTAAATATTTGGTGCACACGGCACAATGACAGCATGGCCACAAGGAAAAAGAAGAGGGGAAAACAGCAATATTAGCTAAATGAGAAGCACTGGAGAACATGTTAAGAGAAATAGGACACCGGCTGAGGTAAAGGGACTTTTTTTTCTAAACAGGAAGTTAGTTATTATAGTTTAGCTGTTGATTTGGTCCGCTATTACAGCCGTCAGCAGCTGTGACACAGATCATACAGGCAATTATGGCTCTTTAACACCCTCAGTGCAATTTGCATAAGAAACTATTCCCTCTCCTCTGGGCGTAAGTTATTTAAAATCTGATCACATAAGACCATAAATGCATTCAGAAATCATAGGGAAAACGACACTCCTGAATTGTATAGAAGTCTATGAGAAGATGACTCTACTTTTCTCTTGACTCCTGACAAGTTTATGTTCTCAGTCTCTAGTTTTAAGCCTTCTCCAATAGAGCAGGGTATTCATTTGATACATTTCGGTCCCATTTATAGTAAAATAGAAGGAAAAAGAAGAGGGGAAAACAGCAATATTAGCTAAATGAGAAGCACTGGAGCAGAGGAGAAAATGTTAAGAGAAATAGGACGGGTGATTAGAGGATGATTGCTGAGACACAGGAGGAAGGCCAGTTAAAAAAACAACATATTTGATCCAGGAAATACTTTAGTCGCACAATGCTAGACCGTGATGCTAGGGCAGGGCTTCTCAAACTCCGGACCAAAGTCCGGATCCGGACCGAACTGCAAATCAATCCGGACCGAACCCTGTGTCCCATTATAAAAAATAAAAAAATTATAAAAAAATAAAATAAAATTCTGATTCTGATAAATTAATGTGCATCATCATGTACGCGCGTCTTGTGTCTGACGCGTTGTGAGAATGAACGTGCATATATATTTACTTGACACGCATATCAGACCGCAAGTTAACCGCAAGTTTACCTTGACATACTGTATGTATGTATTGAATGTGTGTGTGTATACAGGGGCGCCGTTTACCGACAGGCAAGGCAGGCAAGTGCTTGGACCAGAAGGCGGCCCCCAAAGAAGGTAGATTAAGAAGGTCCACAGCAACGACAACATGAAACACCCTTTAATTTACTGCAACGACATGTCGGGAAACTCCATGCATAGAGCGCCAATAAACTGCTTCTTAATTTCAGTTTCGTTTCTCCGCTCGGGGGGGGGGGACTTTAGTGGCATTGATCCGGACCAGTGACCTTGTATAAAGTTCACAACTGGACCTTTAATAAAAAAGTTTGAGTACCCCTGTGCTAGGGTAACGGTCATTGAGGCTGTAATGGCTGAACTGCCCACACTTTTATTGTGTTAGAAGTTATTTTCTTTTGATTTGTTGTAGCACCCTTGTGAAAGTCTACACAATGATTGAAAAACTTCATAAAAAGTAGATCAAAAGGTGACTGCAGTGCCAAGAAATAGTTGGGTTTCTCATTTTAAAAACACTCAAAATTAGATTTATTAGAAACATAATAACTCGTAGAAAGGAGCCAGTTGAGGTGGTTCGGGCACCTAGTAAGGATGCCACCTGGGGCCTCCCTAGGGAGGTGTTCCAGGCACGTCCAGCTGGGAGGAGACCAAGGGGCAGACCTAGGACCAGGTGGAGGGATTATATCTCTTGGCTGGCCTGGGAGCGCCTTGGGGTCCCCCAGTCAGAGCTGGTTGATGAGGGGAAAGGAACGTTTGGGGCTCTCTGCTGGAACTGATACCTCCGCCACCCGACCACGGATAAGCGGGAGAAGATGGATGGATGGATGGATAATAACTCCACCAGTAAAACACCAAACTTAATTTGCAGCAGCACTCATCTGGCAACTTGAGCCGTCATTGGGAACAGTACAAAAATTGTCAGGAACAAAAAAGATCAGAAGATATTATAATATTAGCATTTAGCTGAAAGCAAGGCAGGAATACCAACTGGAAAAATGGGGATTTCTGATTCTAATTTAATCTCATCCATTCTATCACAGTTAGCGGTCTTTTAGGTAGGATCCTGTTTTATGAAGTAAAAACACTCTCCTTGTGTCACGTCTGGTTTCACTTCCTGTTTTTTATGTTTGCCCGCCTTGTTGTGCTTGTTTGCCCCGCCCGTGTTCTAGTCCCTGTCTTCAATCACCAGGTTAGGGTTATTGTCTAAAGCCCTTCAATAGTGTTTTACTGTCACAGTTTATAGATTTTTTTATCTTCACGGTCTACTGTATATCTTCTACTTTTTAATGCTCTTTTAATTCTATTTTGAGATGTTATTTCTACTCTTTAATTTCTGTTTATGTGCAATGCCTCTTTTTTTAATGCTTCTGCAACGCAAACATTTCACAATTTTGGATCAATAAAGTCCCTCTTATCTTATAAAGAGATCTGCATACAGTGTTGGAGGTGCGGTCCAATTCAATCCTATGTAAGTTGCTCAGTGGCACATGAAGCCAAACATTGTCTGATCCTGGATCTGGGCTTTGAGAGCATGGATGTGCAGTTGTGTTTTCACTAAACCCCGCCTCCAGTCTGCAGTTTCATGGATGTTTTCGGCTCAGTCAAATGAACCAAGTTTTTAACACATTTTACAACTTTTAGCACCTCATGATTTAACTGAGCTATTCAAGTGTTTGTACTGGTAATATAATTTACCTTTGGGCCCAATGGCATCACATGACTGGTACAGAAGTTGTAGTACCACTGTTTGGCCACTACGAAGAATCAGCCTGCCCCCTCCAGCTGTGTTACCTTCATATCTAAACATGCAGATAGTAAGTGATGAATTTAGCTTAGTCAAACTTAAGACATCTCTGCACACTGCTTTCCTAACTGATCCACAGAAACAAGGCAAAGTAATTTAAACTAGTGTTTTCAAATCAACATCATCATGTAAAAACATTGTCTGTCCTACCAGTCCTGTGAGTGGTTCATGTACGTTTCTCACGTCTCGAAGTTCTGCATTTCTCTGCAAGCAAATGCAACCTGACCACAGAGATACCAAGAACAAAGACATGTCATTTTCCATTCTCTCTTATAATGAATACAGTTCTCTTCTTCCTGTTCAGTTAAACTGCCTCGTGGTTTACAGGTAAATGCGTTCCTGTTCCTTCACCTGCAGACTGTGTGACTTCCTCAGTGCTCAGAGAGATGAACTATTATTCTCTTCTTTATTTGAAAGCTCTTTTCTGGTGTCAGTGGAATATCTGCAGAGAAACAAATGTTTAACCGAAGTCTCTTTTAACCTGTCTACTTTTTTGTGTATACTTTTTAAAAACAATACAACTTTGTTGTGCAGTGGGTGGTACTGGGGTTTGGCTCATCATGCATATTAATCGTCTAAAGAGGAAGTCAATCTATTCTCTTAACATCCTGATATCCGTCTTCTGCTCATTGGTGACAGAGGAGAGGCATCTTTCAACACATGGTTCCTCCTTCACTGTGAGTAGAAACAGTTTATTGATGTAATGATTCTGTATACCTCCTGTGAACATTATTTAATCTGACATGTTTTATAGTCTCACAGAGATGAGAGGAGCAGCTATGAGTCTAACTGCAGCAGCGAGTGGATTAGTCGTCTTCCTGCTCTCTGTGTCAGGTACTGTACATCTACACTTACATTCATCACATGAACAGAGGGGATTCTGGGAAATGTAGGACTTGTAAAAGCAGGTCATTTGTAGAAATAAGTGGATCCGGGTTGGATGAAATGCAAACTTTCCAGAAATATCCTAAATATATGTTTTGTGCAGCTTTGTTGAAACGGGTAGATGTTACCAAGTTTTAGTAGTTTTTTAGTGTTACATGTAATGGATATTTGTAAAAATGTATTTCCTGTATTGATCAACGTAATTTGCACTCAAAAGTAACTGTGTGCTTATTACTCTAACACGCTTCAAACTGATAATATTGTTCATTCATAACTGTTCCCTCCTCACCATGTTATAACATTTTGTTGTATTTTTAAGATGAGCCTGTTTAAAAAAATGTTTGTCGTTTTAATAAAAATGTTAGTGTTTTAGAGGGATATTTTCTGACTAGTCATTTTATACTATCTCAACTTCTCTCATGTCGCCACTCTGCCCCAAACCCTTCTAGTTCCTTCTCTACTCTCCGACCTCTCTGAGTTAAAAGCAGTCTTCTTCTTTTTCTTATCTGTATATCAGACAGAAGCTGCTCACACCTCAGTGTTCTGCATTTATGTTCAGCAGCAACCTGACCACAGAGCGAACAGAGAGGGAACTGTTCAGAGAATCACACACTATTCTAATTAATATGATCGCTAATCATTCACTGTTCATTTATATGAAGGCATTTTCCAATCTCGTGTCAAACTGAACATACCCTTTTTGCGTAGACTTCTGTTCTACCTGGTTTGATTAAGAAACAAGAAAGTCAAAGAGTATCATTGGTTTTAAAGTGCCTAAGAAGGAATTCACATGTGTGTTTCTGCTCTATCCCAGTAAAGTTTGTAACATGTTTATTTTTACATTCTTTGTTGAAAGTACTGATCAGGCAATTTCTCAACAATTTATAGATTAACTTTGATTCTAGTTTCTGATGTGCTCTGTGTTTCAGTGGTTCAGGGAGTGCATGACTGGGGAGTGAGTTACTCTCCTACTGAGATCTGTGCAGCGAAAGGATCAACAGTGGAGATAAGATGCAACTTCACATACCCATCTACATGGAGAGGCAGTGTTAACACAGTGGAGAAAACATTCTGGTTCACTAAATGGAAAGATGGTGTACATGTAGATCTGACCACAGTCTCAGAGTATGCAGGTCGTGTAGAGGATCTCTGTGAAAACAACACCTGCACTCTGAGAATCAGAAACCTGACAGAGAGCGACTCAGCTGAGTACAAGTTCAAGTTTGAAACAAACCAAGGAGGAAAATATAGTGGTTCACCTGGAGTCACTTTGTCCGTCTCAAGTAACAATTTTCAATGATATGTTAATGATTTATTAATGTTTTGGTTAAAATAATAATATGCATGTGTTCCTTCACAAATCCAGATCTCCAGGTCACATCAGGTACAAACAGACTGTATTGTCAGAGCAGTTGTCATCAATATTCTTATCCTTCCTACATCTGGTACAAGAACGGACAAAGTATTCAGGGAGAAACAGCTGATTATACAAGCAACCCGAACAATGCAGACAGTTATTCCTGTGCTTTGAAGGGATATGAGGACTTTCCCTCTCCTCCAGTGTGTGAGTTTACTCTTACACACATACATTGACATTACAATACAGTGACGTTATAGACATACTGTACATAACCTCACCGGAGTCTTCTAAAGTACATTACATCAGTTTCATTTTTATCCCGGCAACTTACAATAAGTGGAGACAACCATAAAGATAAAAACAAATATCCTACAAGCACTTTAGCTTTCAATAAACCCAACATGTTACATACATAAATTACTTTTTTATGAATACAAATGTGTACAGTTCTTTTTTAATGACATTTTGAAGTATAAAAACGTTGTTGCTGCATTAACTGTTTGATGTTATACAGTTTATTTTACTTAGATGCTCTATTAAAGCCAGTTAACAGAGAGAAGCATGAGTTTTGAAGCCATTAACATTAAGATTAAGCCATTTTAGTGGCTTTCTCCATAAGCAGAAATCTTTGATTTTACACCTGATCAAACTACAATATAGATGACTAGGGATAGTTTAAAATAAATTATAAAATAGTCAATCATGCGTCGTAAAAAAAATATAATCTTTAACATGAATGTTTTCCTCCAGATGCTCCAAAGCCTCCCTCTGTGTCAGTGAGTCCCTCTGCTGAGATAGAGGAGGGCAGTTCAGTGACTCTGACCTGTAGCAGTGATGCTAACCCAGCAGCTAGCTACACCTGGTACAAGAAGAATGGAAATCAGAAACGTCCTCCTCTCACTACAGAACCACAGCTTGTCTTCAGCTCCATCCAGTCCTCTGACTCTGGACAGTATTTCTGTAAAGCTGAGAACGAGCTGGGGAAGATCACATCAAAAGTGAACTCTGTTGATGTGAAATGTGAGTGAAACAGTTTATATAAAGATTAAATCTGTCTAATCTTTCCAGGAGAAGATTTCACTGATCTGTACTACTTTCTTCCGCAGTTCACATTACAGTCTGTTGAAATTCTCTGAACAACGTCAGCAGATTTTAGGAGTTTTGGGACCCCAACATTATCATCCATTTGTCAGCCCACCTTCAAAGTCTAAAATGCTGATGCACACAGTTATTTACAAATTAAAATACCAAATCTTCTTCTGCAGTAACACATCCTTCACCTAGATTATCTCTGTACACATCTTCTCCAGATCCTAATAATCTGTCCAGATTTTGCTGGAGAAGATTTCCCTGGTCTTTAATACTTTCTTCCGCTCTATAGCTTCTCATTCACAGTCTGCTGTAATTCTCTGAGTAGATTCAGGTGATTTTAGGATACTTAAGATGTTTTATTTAAATGGAAATGTATTGACAATAATTACCCAAAAATATATCGATGAATCCAAGTTCATCCATTAATCCAAAATGCAACATCTGAGAAAGTCTGTTAACATTTAAAACATAGTGATGTGAATGACATGGGTCTCTCTGAATCTCCAGATCCTCCAAAGCTTCCCTCTGTGTCAGTGAGTCCCTCTGCTGAGATAGAGGAGGGCAGTTCAGTGACTCTGACCTGTAGCAGTGATGCTAACCCAGCAGCTAACTACACCTGGTACAAGGAGGATGAAGACTCTCCAAAAGCTTCAGGACAGATCTTCACCATCACTGACTTCAGAGCTGAACACAGTGGGAGTTATTCCTGTGGAGCCCAGAACAAGTTAGGACGTAGTAACTCCACCTTTCATCTGAGTGTTGTGGCAGGTAAGTTCTCCACCTTCATCAGACCTTATTCAAGTTTGTAATATGAAGCAACCCAAAACTGAAAACTGGTTACAGAGAAAATAAAACTGTCAATGTTTAGGGTGTCAGACGTGGATGACACTGACTGAAGGGATTTATCAATCTACGAGTGAGACCTATCACATTTGTGTTTCTAGGGAGTTCAACAATGATAGTGAATATCATCAGGATGACTCTGGGGGTCTTGATGCTGATTCCTGTGTTTCTCCTGGGTCTGTGGACGAGGTACAACAATAGAAATACACGCGTTCACTCACCATTCATTCATCACCTTCCATCATCTTTTCGTTTCACTGTCATGAATTTGTATTTGTTGTTGTTGTTGTTGTTGTATTAAATCCAGGAAGAAGAAAGCTCTGAGGTCCACCACTGAAGCATGTGAACCTGTAGAGATAGAGGTGAGAGAGAGAGGATGTAAATAGTCCCATAAATGCTCTGAAAAACTGGAGTTAAGTGAACCTGTCTTTTTAAGACAACTTGCTGAGAGGAAACCAGTAATGCATTTGGTCATACAACAATGTCATCAACTAATCTTCTTCAAAATATAATACATTTTTGATGACATCTCATCAAAAATGTATTTGCAGCAGCTGGCCCTAGGCTCTGGAACACTCTGCCCCTCCATGTGAGGTCGGCCCAGACCCTAGGAGTTTTTAAATCTACACTAAAAACACACTTCTTCTCTCTGGCTTTCTAGTTAGAGCGGAGCACGACTCCTGACTTTTCCTTGTGTTTTTTTTTATTTAATTTTTTATATATATCTGTTGTAATTTATTGTGATTGTAGTAATGTGTTTTTATTACATGTACAGCACTTAGGCTCGACCAAAAATCGCTTTTAAATGTGCTTTATAAATAAAACCTGATTTGATTTGATTTGATTTGATTTGATCATATATACAGTTTAATAATTAAGAGCCTGATTTTGTCTTCTTTCCCCATCAGTTGGACTCTATTCCTGAGTATGAGAACGTCTCACACACTGCAGCACAGACAGAAGACAGAGAGTAGCAGGAAGACCTGGTGTGAAGTCCAGTCAGGTTAGAGCCTCCTGCATCAGATCAAACAGGCCCACTCCACATTTAGAGTCACAGTTCCAGCTGTAACTTTACACAAAGTTTCTGTGATTTTCTTCAGACGCTCACCTGATGGAAACAAAGAAGAACGACGTTGTATATATTCACCTTCAACTCCCAACATTTTTTATTGTCAGTTTCCAGTAGCAGCAGCTTGTAGGTTTAGAAGAATGTGAAGTGAATCATGTCGAGGTGTCGAACATGATGTAGTGTTAAGATCAGCTGATGGTCATGTGCTCTAACGTGCTGATTTAACTATACATGCTTATATGTTATATGTACATTTGTTGATATTACAAAAGTCTAGGATAAGTCTTTGCAAATTGTTGCTTTTAAATTCAACATAATGAATTATTTTTAAATATCTTGGTTTGTAGCTGTCCTGCCTGAGAGAGACCTCAAAGCATCACATTTGACTCCATGTACAGTTGAATGAAAAGTAAGCTCACTAGTAGAAAACCTTGATGTTACATTTTCCAAGTGTTAGTGTGTAAGACTCAAATCAACAGCAGGCTTCTACAACAAGTTAAGGACAAAGCTCGTGTTCAGAAATTCAGTTTTTCTGAATTGCTTACTGATTAGCTAAAATCTAATAAATCTTGCTTTTGTTTTTCTCCCAAATTCTCACTATGTGGTGATAACTCTCTGTACAGCCTGGGCATTTCTACTTTCAGATCAGGCAGAAACACGCCTGAGATTAAATTCCCGTACTGTACACTAAGAGAACAAAAGCTCTCCTAACTGGCTCGCCAAATAATGTCGGAGATGGAAATCATATTTGGGCCAGATTATGAACACAAAGCTCCTTACCAACATGTTTTTAAATTTAGTTTTCACAGGTTCAAAAAAGTTCTGAGTTCTGAGTTTGATGTATAGAGATGTATTCGTCCAGAGTCTGGGACAAAGACTGATATCCAAAGCATAATAAAGAGCATTTATATAAGAATTTAATTTGTTTTCATTTAATCTTCATGCCTCGCTCCCTTTATCCAGTTTACACTCATTCCTCCCTTCAGACATCCCTTCCAATCTTCATCCCCACGTTCATTCATCCCCACATTCATTCATCCTCACATCCCTCTTCCATTCACCAATTTCCTGATTATCATGATTTCCATTACAATCCCTTCTTTCATTTCTCCCTCCTACTTCCCTTCACCCCTCCCTCCCTTCATATCTGACCCTTAATCCCCACATCCATTCATCCCTTCATCAGTTCAACCCTTTCTTCCTACTTTCCTTTCGTTTATCCAGCCATTCATCCCTTTATCCCCCCTCCCTACACCCCTTCATTCAATCTTTCCTTCATCCCTACATCCACATCCATTGATCCATCCCCTCCTCCTCTAGGTCCCCTTTGAGATTTACATTCTAAGTTTAAGACAAAGTCACTAATATATTGTGTCAATTAAAGCCAATGATTCTTATTGTAAGCTTTCTTTGCTAATTATAAATCTTAATTTAAGAAATACATTCTTAGTCAACTCAACCAAAACATTAATTTTAAGTTATTCTTTCTTAACCTGGTAAGCCCTGAGCCTGTTTTTCAGGTCTCAGGCTCGAAAATGACATTCCCAGAACAAATGACCATATCTTCCCTTCTAAAAGGGTTAAATTAATAATCTTTATTCTCAAAGTAATGATAAACCTGTGAGTTGGATGTAGAAAAGTCAGAATCAATATAGATGTTTTTTTATTTTAAAGAAAATTCAGATTTTACATAGTAAAAAACTGTAAATTATAGTGTCCATCCAAAAATTATTTTATACTTATAGTGAAAACTACCCTTGGATGATGGGTTAGTAGACTAAAAGATTTAGGAATCCAAAGTACAACATATAATAAGTACTCTGTATCAAGATTGATGCAAAACAAGTGACATTTGACCTTTTTAGAGAGATTTAGCAAAAAGAAACCACTTCTGGGGTCATTTGGGTGGATTTTCCATATCTCTGGCCCCCCTTGCTCGATTTTGATGGTTGACACCTCTTTCTGACCGTTAGAGCCAATAGAATCGAAGGGGGAGTCCCCCACACACACACGTTGTGAAGAGAAAAGGTGGGGGCTTCGCGCATGTAATTTTCCATCAGAGTGAACCTATCTCTAGCTTTGACATCTGGAAACGGAAAAGCAGTTTTAATGCTTATGGATTATCAGAAATAATTTCAAAGGGACACAGACACATTAGATTAACCTATGGATTAACTTCAGCAGCGTTTTTATCGTTTTAATGCCATTGAAGACCACTTTGGAGAGACTACAGAGCCAAGGTAAAAATGTTAGCATTTTTAGCTACCTAGCGTCACCTGTTTTGATGTCCGTTTTTGCTTATAACGTCGCAAATACGTATAATTCAGTGGTAATGTCGGTGTCAATAGATTCTGTGTCACCTCACGATGTGAATCGATGTGTTGGATGTGGTGAAAAGATAAATAATAAGGTTTTGTGAGTGATCTTCGGTGCAGTAAGGTGTTAGCATTTTTCGCTCGTTGCTAATTCAGAGGCTCAGTGTTAGCATTGTGGGTTTTCTTTTGAAAAAAAAATAAAAATGATCAGTTAGATGAGTTTCTTCCCGTTACATGGATATAAAACATTCATAGTTTTATTAAATGAACATGCCCTCAGACACTGTTTCCTGCAAGATAATGCGGCAGTGCCCCAGTACCGGGGTCTCTCGGGCTAACCAGGTTAAATAATGGAGGAATCATTGCTTGTAATAAGCAAAATATGCTTACATTTTCCATTTTTGTCTAGTTTCAAGGCCCATTACGGTCTTTCAGTAGCTAGATTTTAATTCTAGTTTTAAGAATCCTAGCCAAGCAAATTTGACTCACCACATTGGCAGATTTTTTTGCTTGATACAGGAACATCTGACTTGATTCAAGAATATTTTTGCTTGTTTTTGGAAGGGCTGTTTCTGTTATTTAAGTGAAACTTGTTGTTTAATAGAGTTTGATGCTGATGCAATATGTCAATGGTGTTGATCACCAGTGTGAACTGTGTGTTTAATATGCTGTCTATGATCACGAATGTTTAATGGGGTTAATGTCAGGTAAAAGGCTAACATTGAGATTGAGCTTTACTCATAAAATATTAAATGTCTATCAGTGTTTGATGTGATTATTTCTGTGTGTGAATAAGTCTGTCTTTCTCCATGTTCTCTGGCAGATTGTCGGCCATGTTGCTTTTATATGTTCCCTGGTGCGATGCACTTTTCCTTTGTGTTGTATTACCTTGCTTGGTACGAAAGTTTTTGTTTTAACCTGTTCTGTCACTGCTTTACTTCATTTGTTATTTGGTCTGTTTTAACTGCTCAACACAAATAACATTAATCATCACAACATTTGATTAAACACCCTCAATGTCTCAGTGTACTGGTTTACATGAGTAACTACCGTGAATATACAAAGAATAGACACTGAAAATGTATTCCAAAAGTTATAGATTTGGTTGTGTGCTCTCTGATGGATGAACATAATCTAGGGTTACCCATTCATTCCCTATGGCAAACACAGGAACACCATAGGTGTAACAAAGTTGACTAAACCTCTCCAAATTCAATAAAATCTGATATATATGTTCAAATATCTATTGTGGAGGATCACAATATTGATGATTGATGAAAGTAGTGAATCGGTCAGGTTTGACCCCAACACGACAGGAGGGTTAAAGCGTTCGAATGACAAAACACAGAGGGCTTTTAATAATAATAATAATAATATATTTTATTTAAGGCGCCTTTCATGACACCCAAGGACACCGTACAATTTGTTAAATATTCTAAGAGGTAAAAGCAACAGAACATGATAAAAACACAAACATACCATCATGGAGAAGTCTGTTACGTCCCCAGCTCGTTTAGGGTAAAAGGGAAGCAACACGAAACCAGATGTTCTTGGTAAGAGGTTGATTTATTATTAAAATCAACCTGTTGCCCGTCGAATCAGAGCTGGCTGTGTCTGACGGTACCATGGCCCATATGGGGTTCACACAGGAGCTTGAGGGGGAATCCCAGGCTGCTGGCGCGTTGGGAGGGCAGGATGAGGAAGGTGCACAGCGGGAGACGCCGGGTACACTTCCTCGATTTGATGCACTATCCACGGCAAGTGATGGCTCCCGAGATGAGGCGAGGCTTAAAGTCCGCATAGCACGTCTCGAGATAGAGGCTAAGGAGCGGGCCGGGCAGGCACAGCTACAGTTTCAGCTAGAAATAAGGAAGCTGGAGATGGAGGAGAAAATAAGACTGCGTCAGCTGGAGCTGGAGCGCAGGCGCACGCACCAGCCCCGGCCGCAGGTATGACACCCAGTTCCACCAACTCGAATTCATTTGGCTTTGATATTAGCAGAAATATTTCTTTGGTTCCGGCATTCCGTGAGACTGAGGTAGATGCATATTGTAGCGCATTTGAGCGCATTGCAGGGGCGCTGAAGTGGCCAATAGAGGCCTGGCCCCTTTTACTGCAATGCAAAATAGTCGGAAAAGCTCAGGAATCTGTTGCTGCTCTCGAAGTGGGAGACAGTCTTGATTATGACTCAGTCAAAACTGCCATCCTTCGTGCTTACGAATTAGTTCCAGAAGCTTACAGACAAAAATTCCGTAATCGCAAAAAAGATTAGCATCAAACATATGTGGAGTTCGGCAGGGAAAAGGGAAACATGTTCGATAAATGGGTCGCAACCATAGACTGTATAAATGGACGTAGGGTCCGTGACGTCACCCATAGGATTCTGCAGAGTGGCCGAGAAGCCCTTAGTAGGCGGAGTCGGCCACTAACGGCTCGACAGTGGCGTCAGAGTTCCACTCCAGCCTGCTCCAAATAAGGGCAAAGAGGCGGAGCCGAGGCGGGACCTGCTGCCACCGGGCTGGAAGTTCCAGAGCTAGCTGAAGCTACAAAGCTAAGCTAACATGCTCCCCATCTGCACACTGCCGTCGCATTTTACGTTTCTAAGGTAAGCGGACATGAGACTATTCAGCAAAACTATAAATAATAATCTAAGTTGAGTTTTTAGCATAATACTTCAGAATCTTAAAATCCCTTAACGTTTGTATGCAATGTGCTAAATGCAACACTGGAATCAAGCAAATATTAATATGTTTGCATGACATTAGTTATTTATATTTTGCCATCACTTAATTATACGTTTAATACATTTAAGTTAAGCTAAGGTACATGTGATGATAGCTAGTTAGTGCTCTTACCTGTGAGGCCTCCTCCAAACAGCATTATAACCAGACTGTATCATTAAAACTACAAGTACCAGTTCTAGATCCTTGACTTTAGACAAACAATTCAAAAGACACAATGTATTTAAAGACCAATCTTTATTTGAAGGTGCCTCTTAACCTGAGATATTAGTTATACAGTAATAGTATTGACAATCTAAAAAAACTGAGCAACTCAACAGTCAACTTTATATTTCTTATTGTCTAAAGCATTTATTATTTTCATTTTTCCCCTCTCATATTCAGTGTGGACGGATTGAGACAGCGTGGTGTCCAGAGAGCTGCAGAGACTTCAGAGAGAAACCTCCGTGTGATGGACGTCCAGTCTGTTGGTTTGGAGAGGACTGAGGGTCTTTCCTCTGTGAGGAGGACCAGACCTGATGGAGGAGCCCATGCATAGCTGATACCACCTGATCAGGCCTAGTCTGTCACTTTATTTGACTAAATGTGTTTACTTATACATTTAATAGGTTTACACCTTCTGTCCATATGTGCTTTTTATTTAAAACATGTTTGATTAACTTTTGGTTCAGATTTCAATAAATTGAATTTGTATTTGCACTCCTTTTGTCCATTCTTCTTACTGAAAATGTTAGATTACACATTCACATCCGACTGAAGATTGGCCCCATTTATAACTCTGCGGTACAAGGTACATGTTGTGAAGCTCATAAAGTGAGGCAAATAGAAATAATCAGCTGATGGAGTGTAGATGTGGAAATAGGTGCATTCGATCAGCTGACTGTGTTTTCACAATAAAAGTAGTTTCTTAGTGAATGTCCTGTACTGGTCTTAAAATCTCATAACATCAGCTTTTAATTTTCCTCTTGGATGTTTTTCTTGACCCTCGGAGAAAGAGGAGATGCTGAGTCGTGTCTTTCAGGCATGTCCTTTCCTAACAAAAATTACAGGAAACATAAAACATATTATTGCAGAACAAGTGTGTTATTTATGAAAGAGGTGTGTTTGTGTTTAGGGGCTGTAAATATAATTATTTTGTAATTGTAATGTTTTTTTTATTTCAACAGTGAGCTACAAAGACAATCAGATTATGAATGAACAGTATGAAATTCATCAACATTGAAATGTATTTTATTATCAAAATAATATTTAACTGTTATTAAAACAAGCTTGCTCTGTTGTCTCACTGAAAGAATAACTTTTACCACGTTTTTACAGACAATATTGAGAGATAAATAGCAGTTGTCACTATGCGTTAAATATCTTTGCCTTCAATACCTTAAATTAGAAAGCTGACAGTCATATTGCTTGTTAACATCTAAATGTAACCCTTTGCATGGAAAAAACCCTCAACTTAACTGATGTGTAGGTGATCTAGTATTTAGTATTGTTTAATGGAATGTATATCAGTGTATTAAAGTCAATACTTCATTTATTTAAACCAATATCTTTCTTGATTCTTTGTACAGTATGAAAAAAGAGTATTTGTACCTGTGCTGAAGTTCACTGCTGTGAGGAGTCCAGTTCTGTCTCTCACTCTCTGGTCCAGCCTGTCTGCATCACCTGGACACTTTAAACAAACAGATATATATGTAAAGAACCATGTGTACAAACAATATAACTTATTATCTTCTGTTGAACATGTTGGATTGTGTATTGCCCGAGTCAGGGTCCTTTTTATTTTACTGTAACTTTGGAAGTTGTGTTACCAATGCTTACTGTTTATTTGATACCAATTTGGTAATGCAATTAATAAAAACAACAAGGTTTGGGTTCGTTCTTCAGATGACTGTGACGTTAACGTGTAAGCTCAATAATGAACTCCAGCTCAACCAACCATATTGTAATATCTAAGTAATCATCTTGAAATATGACATTAATAATTGTAATATACACACATCTTATTGTGAGGTTGATTTCACATACACTACTTTGACGTTAGCTTGTCTACATACTTGAGCATAGCCAATTTAAATTAACCTTAGCGATGCATACAGGTACTGTTCTTACAGTGCAGATGCTTTTCTGCTTGCTCTTGCCTCTGCTTACTTTTTATGCTGATTTTCCTATTCTTATTCTCTGAAAACTTCGAGCAGCGGCTCCTGGACATTAACTTATCACTGGGACAGTTATTCATCGTAAATAGACGGAGGGTTTCAGCCATATTTCAACATTTTTACGACGACCTCAGTCTTACAGTAGCGTGGCCTAGCAACAGCTAAAGCCTGGTAGGCTACTGCATGCTATTTAGCTTAAGCTAGTTGGTAGCAAAATGCCTCCGTTCTCTACAGATGACTTCCACAAACTTCAACAGAAGATGGCTGTGTTGGAAATGAAAATGCAACGGTTGGAAGTTAACGTGGAAGTGAATGGACTATGTTGTGGGAATAACACCACTTTACCAGTGTTGCAAGATAATGGAAAAGGGTATGCTAACTCACAGCTAGTTAGCAGCTACAAGGTTTCCAAGGAACAGGAGGGCTGTGTACTGGGTAATAAATCTACAAGTGGTAGTCCTCCCTGGAACTCTCTGGGTGCAAAGCCTAAGAGTAAATCATTTCCATGGGATTTGGGAGGACGAATAACAGGCAGAGCCCAGCGCTCTGAAATCTGTGATGCGACCGGCTGGCCTGCATTGTTATCACCCAGGAAGAGTGCCTCTTCAACCCCTATTCATACTAGGAAACAGCCGTGGACAGCTGCTAAAGGGAGAACTACAAACAATCCTCCTAAACCACCAAGTGTGCCAATCCAGAACAGATACGCTCCGCTGACCGAGAACCGGAGATCTCTTTCTGATGACCTGGATAACCCGTCCTCTTCACACAGCAGGGTAAGGACCAATAGCTACTCCAAAAGTAAAAGGCTAGAGGGAAAGCTAACGGCTGGGCCTGAAACTCTGATTGTGGGTGATTCTGCTGTAAGAGATGTAAAAGGTCTGTGTAGTAAGAACAACACCAAAGTACTCTGTTTTCCCAAGGATATGGTCTCCGACTTGGCTGAGAAGATCCTGCATATTGGGGCTGAACATCCGACTGTGAAGAATGTGGTACTACATATTGGAACAAATGATGTTGTGAAACAACAGTCAGAAGCGCTGAAAGAAGACTTTAAATGTCTGTTGGAAACTGTCAGCTCTCTAAATGCGGAGGTGTTCATCAGTGGCCCCCTACCGCCAGTCAGAAGAGGAGTGGAGAGATTCAGCAGACTGTTTGCATTGAACATGTGGCTTTCAGCTGCCTGCACTGACCATTCTGTCCATTTTATTGACAATTTTAACTTTTTCTGGGATCGCAGACATCTTTTTAAGGCAGATGGAGTTTGCCTGAACAAGTCAGGAGTGAAATTGTTTATCTCTAACATATTCAACTGCCTGCGTCAGCAATCTGTTCCCTCTGCCAAGGACAAGCGGCAAGAGGAATCAAAACAGGAGAAAGACACAACACATTGCGCAGAAAACCCTGAAGAAGTATCACTGCACCCGCCTGAGGAATGTTCTGATTATGGGAGACCTATGACACAAATGGAGGAGTCTCCACTGCCCGTCACCCCCCCTGTCAACGCCTTGGAGGATACTCTTCATTCATCTCCCAGCTCTCTCTACTCTCTGCTCACCCTTTCACCCTCGCCCTCCCCCCTGGAGTTCGATGACCGCATGAAGGCGAGATGCAGGGTTGGCAGCATGTCCTTTACCCCCGCCCCTCAACGACGCCCACCAAAATCACCGAAGCAGAGATGCGCACCATCTCCCCCGTCTTCATCACTGTGCCTATGTCAACCACCTCCCATCCCTTCAAGAAAGCATCTGCAGTCTCCGAAGCCTGATAAGGATGTGTGTGTACAAAACGCAACAAACTTTTACTGATATGTGCTGGGTCCAGGCTCAAGGGCATATGGCACTCTCAACTCTTTCCAGCACATGCCGGGGCCCTGCCTGCCAGCAGCTTTGCCGATATCTGTGTTGATAGGTAATAGATTAAGAGCGGTAAATCAGCTTAGAAACAGGAAGTGCTCAAACGTTTGTGTGAGGTTATCAAATTTAGCAGTGATTCCATGTCAGCCACAGCTTGTCACCATTTTTTTTACTGATAGTGTATTTAACAAACTTAAACTAGCTTTATTAAATGTCAGGTCTTTGGCAGGAAAAACATTTTTAATCAATGATTTTATCACTGAGCACAATCTCGATTTTATGTTTTTAACGGAAACTTGGATTGAACAAAAATAACAGTGCAGCTGTTCTTATCGAATCAACCCCTCCCAACTTTAGTTTTATGAGTCAGGAAATAATGCATAAGAAAGGGGGTGGAGTTGCTATTTTGTTCAATGATTCCATTCAATGCAGGAAGACATCTTATGGGGACTTTGCTTCTTTTGAATATGTGGCCCTTCAGCTGAAATGCTCCTCTCGAGCTCTGTTCCTAAATATCTATAGACCACCCAGATACTGTGCAAGCTTTTTTGATGATTTTACTGAACTGCTGTCTATAGTGTGTATTGACTTTGACCGTTTAGTCATTGTTGGTGATTTTAACATCCATGTTGACAACCCCCAGGACAGAGGGGCTAAAGAACTGTTTTGTGTTCTTGATAACTATGGACTGACTCAGCATGTGGCGGAGCCCACGCACAATAAGGGGCACACTCTGGACTTAATTATCTCAAAGGGTCTGAATATCTCAAAGGTTGTGGTGACTGATGTTGCACTCTCTGATCATTCCTGTGTTTTCTTTGAGAGCTCTATTTCTGTTCACAAAAATGTTCAGAAAGAGGTAACCACAAAGCGATATTTAACTGAAAATACTAGGGAAATGTTTACTCATAATTTCTCATCCACACTTGCCCCTGCTAACATCTCAGTAAATGAGCTAGTAGATCATTTTAATTCAAAAATTAAAAATGTTATAGATACCATTGCTCCAACTAAAGTAAAGGAAGTGATTAGCAAGAAAATATCTCCATGGAGAAAGGCCATGACCGTGAGAACAGAAAAAAGAGAGTGTCGAAAAGCTGAACGTAGGTGGCGAAAAACAAATCTCCAGGTTCACTTTGAAATCTATAAAGAGAGACTTGGCCTTTATAATTTGGAATTGAAAAACGCACGACAGTCTTTCTTCTCTGACATCATTACCAAAAACAAAAACAACGCACGTGCCTTGTTTGCTACCGTCGACAGACTAACTAACCCCCCAGTGTCAGTAGCCTCTGAATTTCTATCCACCAGGGCGTGCAATGATTTTGCCTCCTTCTTCACTGACAAAATTCAGAAAATTAGACAAGCAGTCAGTGCCTCTACATCAGGTACAGCAAATGTGTTGTCCCTATGTCCACCTAATATCAATTCAAACACCATGACACAATTCCATCAGATTAATGGTAAAAACTTAGAGGACATTATTCAACTTCTGAAATCCTCCTCCTGCTGCCTTGATATTATTCCAACAGGATTTTTCAAAGATGTTTTTCCTTGCATGGCCTCAGATCTACTTCATATAGTAAACACATCTCTTCACTCAGGTATTTTTCCAGAGGCCCTGAAAACTGCAGTCATTAAACCGCTCTTAAAAAAGAATAATCTAGATGCCTCAGTAATGAACAATTACAGGCCAATATCAAACCTGCCATTTCTAGGTAAAATCATTGAAAAAGTAGTATTTCAACAGTTGAGTAACTTCTTGCATTTAAATAACTGTTTGGATGTGTTCCAGTCAGGATTTCGTCCAAACCACAGCACTGAGACTGCTCTTGTAAAGGTCTTCAATGACATCCACTTAAACACAGACAGTGGCAGAACTTCAGTGTTAGTATTATTAGATCTCAGTGCTGCATTTGACACTGTTGACCACAACATATTACTAGACCGACTAGAAAACTGGGTGGGACTTTCGGCAACAGTTCTAAATTGGTTTGAGTCCTACTTAAAGGACAGAAAAAACTTTATTTCTATAGGTAAATACACATCTGAGTTGACAAATATGACATGTGGGGTACCTCAAGGCTCCATCTTGGGGCCTCTTCTCTTTAACATCTACATGCTACCACTGGCTCAGATAATGAAAAACAACAAAATAAGTTACCATAGCTATGCGGATGACACACAAATTTACGTAACAATTTCACCAGGAGATTATGCTCTAATTCAAACACTGAGTAAGTGCATTGAACAAATCAATGACTGGATGTGTCAGAACTTTCTCCAATTAAACAAAGATAAAACTGAGGTAATGGTTTTTGGAGCCAAGGCAGAACGTATAAAAGTTAGCGCTGAGCTTCAGTCTGCAATGTTCAAAACAACAGATAAAGCCAGAAATCTAGGTGTAGTCATGGACTCTGACCTGAGTTTCAACAGTCACATTAAAACAGTTACTAAATCAGCCTACTATCACCTAAAGAACATATCTAGGATTAAAGGACTAATGTCACAGCAGGATTTGGAAAAACTTGTCCATGCTTTTATCTTCAGTAGACTCGACTACTGCAATGGTGTCTTTACAGGCCTCACTAAAAAATCTATTAGAAAGCTGCAGCTAATTCAGAACGCCGCTGCTCGAGTCCTCACTAACACTAAGAAAGTGGATCACATCACTCCTGTTCTGAAGTCTTTACACTGGCTTCCTGTGTGTCAAAGAATAGATTTCAAAATATTGTTGCTGGTTTATAAAGCTTTGAATGGTTTAGGCCCAAAATACATGTCTGACCTACTGCTAAATTATGAACCATCCAGAACCCTCAGGTCTTCAGGGACTGGTCAGCTTTCTATCCCCAGAGTCAGAACTAAACATGGTAAAGCAGCATTCAGTTATTATGCTCCGAATATCTGGAACAAACTCCCAGAAACCTGCAGGTCCGCTGCAACTCTTACTACTTTTAAATCCAGGCTGAAGACTTTTCTTTTTGCCGCTGCTTTTAATTGAACTATTCACATCTTAAACTGCACTGTAACTTTTAACTTTTATCCATGTATTTTTTCTTTTAATGTTTATTTTATTATCTTTCCTTTTTAATGACTGATTTTAAATGCCATTTTTAAAATGTCTTCCATTTTTGTAAAGCACTTTGAATTACCTTGTGTTGAAAGGTGCTATATAAATAAACTTGCCTTGCCTTGCCTTGCCTTGCCTTGCCTTGCCTTACCTACATAATAAAATATCTCTCTAAGTTACAAGGATGACCTCATTTTATCAACCTCAAACAGAAGCCTTTTGTTCTACAGTATTATCCACTTAACGCTTAACACTTGTCTATTTCGTTTTAACCTTTATATATACAGTCTATGGTTTTAAGTTAACTTGGAGGCTACGATTAGCATCGTTAGCACCGATGTAGCTACCACTCGCTTACACGCTAACCCAAGCCTTAACATTCATTACGTAGCTGATTGAAATCATAAACACATAAATAAAGTACTCGAATTTCACTTACCGCAAAACCGCATTCATGCACCGTCTGTTTTAACCGCAGAGCGAGTCACAATAGTCCGATATCAACCCTGTCTCCTAGAAATTACGTTCCCACAAAACTAAACTGCATTCTCAAATACGTTTCGCAAGAAACGTATTTCCTTCCACGTTACGTTTGTTATGAACATATCTTAAATACGTTTATTTTCTACATATCTTCTAGAAACCTATTTTCTCTCATATGACGTTTGTTATGAACGTATCTTAAATACGTTTGCTTTCTACCTATATTTGCCATTTCTTTTCTAGCTTATAATAATGATAATAGTCATTTATTAATATCATTTTAGAGCAAACTTATTTTCGCGCTGGCTGGCGGCTGACTTTTCAGTTGACCAAATCCGTTATTATGCTGGTTAATGCTTAATAATCACAATATTGTTTGTAGTCGTTTCATACAGCATTCTCAATTACGTTTAACAAGAAACGTCTTTTGTCCCACGTTACGTTTGTTCTGAACATATCTTAAATACGTTTGCTTTCTACCTATCTTTGACATTTCTTTTCTAGCTTATAATAATGATAATAGTCATTTATTAATATCATTTTAGAGCACACATTTGAAATCGACGATCGGGCTTGATATCCTATGGTTAAATTAAAATCAGTAGGCGAGGCTGTAATTTCGCCAGCTGCGAGGCAGAGTTTTAACATGCCAAAAAGCTGCTGTGTCGTTTATTGCACCTCAAACACCTCAAACTTCCTCTAAGGACAGCAGAAGAGCTCTGTGGCTTCAGGCTTGATCACCGTTCAAATGACAGCGTTGGTTTCCCCAAAAGTGGGTGGGGCTGTGACGTAGATTTTACTCTCATCTATTATTCAAAACCATTCTATTTAATCCAAACGTAAATTACATGCCAGTGTTTTATCTTTTTATTAAGCGATTTGTTTATGTTATTTAACTCATAGATATATATAAACATATGTTTTTATATATATCTATGGTTTAACTGGGAATGTTTTCACATTGAACCGGAAGTACGTAACTTCACTTTGTCTTCTTCGTCCCTTTTACGTTCCAGACAATGCATGGCTCAGCGTAACAGACTGAACAGCGACCCCAGGTGTGTCTACATTGGAATTACATCTTCATTACTGAAGGAAAAATACTTTACCTTGTGTTTGTTAACTGGGTTTTTAATGCAGTTGGCTTTTCTTAATGGTTACAATATTGCTATGAGTTACAGTATATATCTGAAGCAAATTATGTTTCTGAAGATGTGTAGTCAATTCCACCCTTCAATGTAGCATAAATGTGAACTTTCATTACAGGAACAATACCGGAAACAGACGTAGGAAAGATCCTCAGCTCGCTGATTGGATGTTTTAGCCGCAATGCACGTTGGGATATGGTGTTTATGCGATGTGAAATCCGAAAACATTAAAAAAAATAATAATAATACTTTATTCCGAGTGTTCTTGCTTTTCTCTTTGAAAGTCATCACATAACGGCATTGTAATACACGGTTCGGCTGCATTAAATATTACACATCTGCCATAGTTCTTTATTTATAGAGCCCTGATGAGAAGACTTCTGGACAAACAGGAAGAACTGCCGCCGAAACTGAATACGTGACGCGGATCATAAATATATCAACAATTAAACAACATCTTACATTTCTTTTCACAAAATACGTCTCCTTGCAGTATCAATACTAATACGGCTGACTTTTATATTTGATCCAATTGGTAGATAGGTTATATTTACACCATAACGGTGCACAGCTGATAGAAAAGGACTTGTAGTTTTTAAAGATATTACTGATTTTCTTTGAATATAAGAATGTAAATACTGAGTTGAGAGAATAGTCAGGGGATTTGGGTGATGGGAGACACATCTATGGAATCACAATTTCAATAGCTTACCATTAAATGACGGATATACCTTTCTGTCTGTGATGTTTTACAAATCAGATATTAATGTGTAGAAGTAAAACATGAGAAATAATATAGCAATATCCTGTACAATTATGTAAAAACATGAATAAAACTACACATCTTCAGATGTTATACATACATAAGTGTCCTACACTAACAAAGTTATTATTAGTATGCTGTGTGTACCTTGTGTGCACCGCCTAGTGGTTAAAGCACGTTATTTAATTATTTTTGTTGAATAATGTTATTTTTGTTGAATAATGTTATTTGATGAATAAAATATTAAGAGTACATACTTTCATAGGGGGAAAGTAGAAGGTCAATGATAGAAATATAGAATATAAAAAATCAAGAAGATACTGTAAGTGATCTCTACAATAAAACAGTTTAGTGCCTGATATTAATATGAGGATGTGCAAAACAGACAAACTAATTAACCTTTATTAACACATTAAAGAACACTTTAGGTTTTCTTTCAAATAAGAAAAAAGCTTTGGGGGTATCTATCTACAGATAAATATTAAGCCTGACAAAGTACTTAACGTCTAATATATTGCTTTCCTGCAATGTTAACTGTGTTGAAGCACTTATTTTAACTGATATTATATATATATTAATTATACTCTTATGTATGTAGATAGTATAAGACATGTGCAGAATTTGAGTTAATGGTGGAGGAATACACACATATTGATAGATGTCTTGTAATGCACTGTTGAGGAACCTGTGACCCAAGTTTTTCATTAATTGCATAACTTCAACATCGTGGTGTATATGATATGTCAATAAACCTTAGAAAATCTTGAAAGGGATGTGCAAAATAGCTATTATATACAGTCTTTAATTAACTATTAGTAGAGAATAACGAGTAATGAATATACTTTATAGAGATCTGCAGATAAATGTTTAGTCTTCTCAAGCACCAACTAATATCTCTCCTGATTGTTGGCACTTGACAATCACCTTTCCCTGAATTTTACTCAGGTGTAACTAAAGTCTGCTTTAAGGGTTGTTTATATTTCACATCATTAATCAGAATCTGCAAAGTAACTAAAATAAATGTAGTGGAGTAAAAATACCAGGTTAACCCTAGAAACGTTTTTTTTCTGCTGTGAAATTGGGCATTTTAACATGGGGGTCTATGGAAATTGCTCCTTTCTGCAGTCATCGCCTATCGGCCAATATATGAACTGCAGTTTGTGGCACTTCCGTATTGGCGTCCCGGCTCTTCCCCAGAGTTTGCCGCTTGATTTAAACGCTAGCAACGTCGTTAGCCCAGTAAGCTGGGCTTGTTTAGTGTAATAAAACCACAATGAACAAAAGCTAGTGATTCATATTAGGCTAGCAAGAACGTGTTTACAATTGCAATCTTACACGGGTAGTCTGCTACATTCATTGTAGCTGGCATAACAAAAAAAAATTCCCGAGCAAACCCATGTCTAGCTCTGTTGGTTAGCTCGGTAGCATACACGCTACTCCAGCTATAATGTAATTACGTTTCGCGACTGACCGTACGGTAAATCTCCCGGAGTATACTGTCTATGAGTATTTTGTGTGTGAATGCAGACATTCTCCTGCTATGAGATACATGTATGCAAGGCCACCTGCTGATATTAGAGTTGATATATGGAAACGCTAGCAACATAGTTAGCACAGTTAGCACTGTGTCAATGGCTTAGCAGTCCGACACAGTTTACACATTTAAACAGTCTTGTTTGATAAATACACAAATAACAATGCAAACTTACAGGTTGTGTCCCCGAATCTTCCCCTGCTCCAAACGGTCCAAACAAACTAGGAATAGCATCGTCCTTCAGTTTCAAATGCTGTGCATATCCGGCCTCAAACTGGGCAATGTTTTGGAAGCTTTCGTCTGTGAAATGCCCAGCGCCGCTGGGTGTGACCATAGCTCTTCCGGATTGGTCCATTTTGTTCCGGGTACCGCATGACATCATGCGGTTCCCAGGAAGAATCAAATGGACAATGACGTATCTCCAACGAGGCGTTTTGGGGAGGTATTTTCTGTATTAGAGTTTTACTCGCTACAGGGTGTACTTTGAGGGTTTTGACTCTGCACACCGTTTACATGCATAAAAACCTTCATAACACACAAGGGGACGGGTAATAACCGGAAAAGCATGACATGGGAGCTTTAAGACATCTCTGCACACTGCTTTTCTAACTGATCCACATAAACAAGCCAAAGTAATTCAAACTATTGTTTTCAAATCAACATCATCATGTAAAAACATTGTCTGTCCTACCAGTCCTGTGAGTGGTTCATGTACGTTTCTCACGTCTCGAAGTTCTGCATTTCTCTGCAAGCAAATGCACCCTGACCACAGAGATAAGAAATACCAAGAACAAAGTCATGTCATTTTCCATTCTCTCTTATAATGAATACAGTTCTCTTCATCCTGTTCAGTTAAACTGCCTCATGGTTTACAGGTAAATGCGTTCCTGTTCCTTCACCTGCAGACTGTGTGACGTCCTCAGTGCTCAGAGAGATGAACTATTATTCTCTTTTTCATTTGAATGCTCACTGGTGTGAGTGGAATATCTGCAGAGAAACAAATGTTTAACCGAAGTCTCTTTTAATGTGTATACTTTTTAAAAACAATACAACTTTTTTGTGTAGTGGGTGGTACTGGGGTTTGGCTCATCATGCATATTAATAATCTAAAGAGGAAGTAAATCTAGTCTCTTAACAGCCTGATATCCGTCTTCTGCTCATTGGCGACAGAGGAGAGGCATCTTTCAACACGTGGTTCCTCCTTCACTGTGAGTAGAAACAGTTTATTGATGTAATGATTCTGTATACCTCCTGTGAACATTATTTAATCTGACATGTTTTATAGTCTCACAGAGATGAGAGGAGCAGCTATGAGTCTAACTGCAGCAGCGAGTGGATTAGTCGTCTTCCTGCTCTCTGTGTCAGGTACTGTACATCTACACTTACATTCATCACATGAACAGAGGGGATTCTGGGAAATGTGGGACTTGTAAAACCAGGTCATTTGTAGAAATAAGTGGATCGGGGTTGGATGATATTTGGAATATTTCCAGAAATATTCCAAATATATGTGTTGCTTTGTTGAAACACTTAGATGCTACCAAGTTTTTACTTGTAATGGGTATTCGTAAAAAGATCTTTCCTGTGTTAGTCAACGTCATTTGCACTTAACTTTTGCATAAAGTAACTGTGTGCCCAGAACATTTACACGCTGTAAACTGAGGATATTGTTCCCTCCTCACCCTGTGAAAACCTTTGCTTTGTTTTATTTCTAAGATGACCCTGGTTAAAACATTTTTTGTCGTTTTTTATTAAGTTTTAGTGTTTTCGAGGGATATTTTTCTCACAAGTCATTACATACTGTCTCTTAACTTATCTTATGTCGCCATACGTCTGCACCAAACTCTTCTAGTTCCTTCTCTCCTCTCTGACCTCAGTGTTATATGTCCACACCCTGAGTTACAGCAGTCTTCTTCTTTTTCTTATCTGTATATCCGACAGAAGCTGCTCACACCTCAGTGCTCTGCATTTATTGTTATTTTCACACTTAACTCAGCAGAAAACTGACCACAGAGCGAACAGAGAGGAAACTGTACAAGAGAGTCACACACTTTTCTAATTAATATGATCCCTAATCATTCACTGTATATTAAGTCATCCACCAATCCTCGACAGCACTGACGTTGAAAAACTGAGTTAACAGTTTGTTTTCGGACCTGGTATAATTTGAATATAACGCCAAAATACGTCATAAATTATGATTGCATCAGGTATGAAGTGCCTAAGAAGGAATTGAGATGTGAATTTAACGTGCTCTTCTGCTCTTACCCAGAAAAGTGTGTAACATGTTACTTCATAATTATTTGATGACTGACAAACAGCTCTTTTTAAGCATTTTGAAAACACTTTGTTCATTAAATAGACCAACTTGGAAACACATAAAAGTAGGATATATTCTCTTTACAGTGATAAATATGATAAACCTAATACAAATCTATATTCAGTTCTCTTGACATACCGTAGATGCATGATTAGAATATTTTTCTTATAATTAGGGATCTTGAGGCTTGTCCGGGTTACATCATCCTCAAATTATATTTTTATTATGATTTTTTTTTCTTAGTAACTAATTGTTAACTTAAGTCTTTAACTTTGATTCTAGTTTCTGATGTGCTCTGTGTTTCAGTGGTTCAGGGTCAGGATGGCTGGGGAGTGGCTTACACTTCTACTGAGATCTGTGCAGTGAAAGGATCAACAGTGGAGATGAGATGCAGCTACAAATACCCATCTACAATAAGTGGCCGTGTTAACAGAGTAGAGAAAATATTCTGGTTCACTAAATGGAAAGGTGGTGAACGTGTAGATCTGACCACAGACCCAGAGTATGCAGGTCGTGTAGAGGATCTCTGTGAAAACAACATCTGCACTCTGAGAATCAGAAACCTGACAGAGAGCGACTCAGCTGAGTACAAGTTCAGGATCGAAACAAACCAAGAAGGAGGAACATTTACTGGTTCACATGGAGTCAGTTTGAATGTCACAGGTAACATTTTCATTCATGTGTATCATTTCCAAATGTTCAAAATCTAGAAAACAATAATATACATTTGTCCTTGTTTTATGGTGTGTGCGCTGAACTGTATGATTTTGTGTATGTTTTGTTTTGTTTATTTGACTGTACAGTGTCTGGAGGTTGTAAAGTGCTTTATAAATAAAGCTGTATTGCATATGAATGCATGTATGTTGACAGTTTTTATCTTAAATATCATTCCTGTTCTTTCTTCACAAATCCAGGTCTCACGGTGCAGGTTGAACCCACATTTACTAACCGGGCAGAGCTGAAGTGTCAGAGCAGTTGTCTTGTACCCTCTGGTCATTATGTCTGGTACAGGAACGGAGAGAAAACTAGGACTGCAATATATTCTACTCTCTTATTCACATTTGGTGATACAGGCACATATTCCTGTGCTCTGAAAGGACATGAAGACTTCCCCTCTCCTGCAGTGTGTGAGTTAACCACTACACACACACTGACATTACATTACAATTACATTTCAGAGATAACCTCATAGGACTATTCTTAATCTTCATATGGAGACAGCAGTATAACAAAAACAGAAACTTAGCTGTAACCTGTAAATAATTGTAATAAAAGCAACATACAGTAAACAATAAAAGGAAAATCCTATACGCACCAAGAACATCTAAAAAAGAAATGTAAGAATAAATTAGGTAAATACATTCTTAACAATAAAAAAAAAGAAATCAAAAACAACTGGAAGTGACTTTGTTTTATATTAAATATTGATCAAACTTATTTAGAGAAACACAAATCTAAACTTCCACCAGTAAATAAGCCATCTTAAGAAAATAAATAAGATGACTTGGAAATAAATTTTTCTCGAGACCTCAATCAGAATAAAGCAAAGTTTATAAAGCAAGTAAAAACTAAATATCAGAAATAACCAGGAATCCATAACCACAAAGAAACAACGAAACATCACAATGAATAAACATGTTATAATATCAAGAACAAGTGGAAGTGAAATAGTAAAAACAGGTAAACTTCATAATTTGAATTGCTCTAGGGATACAAATGAGGTGACCTTTAGATTGTTCTGCATGTTATTCACGGTTGCAGATGAAAGATGAAAACATTTGGGTTTTGCATGCTCAGTAAAAACAGCCGGCACCTGCAAACAAATCAGCATATGAGAAGAATCAGTCGTTACAAACTAAAAACGAAGACTTGTTATTGGCTGTCCGTTTCAAACATAAGTTTAAATGATTTGACAGCTCCAGCTCTACATTACAATAATAAATGAAAAAAGAAAAATCTAAAATAAATATTTTAAATAGAAAATCATTAGCTTTTAAATATTTTTATATTTAAATATTAATGTTAATTTCTCCTCCAGATGCTCCAAAGCGTCCCTCTGTGTCAGTGAGTCCCTCTGCTGAGATAGAGGAGGGCAGTTCAGTGACTCTGAACTGTAGCAGTGATGCTAACCCAGCAGCTAACTACACCTGGTACAAGGAGGATGGAAATCAGAAACGTCCTCCTCTCACTACAGAACCACAGCTTTTCTTCAGCTCCATCCAGTCCTCTGACTCTGGACAGTATTTCTGTACAGCTGAGAACGAGCTGGGGAAGATCACATCAAAAGTGAACTCTGTTGATGTGAAATGTGAGTGAAACAGTTTATATAAAGATTAAATCTGTCTAATCTTTCCAGGAGAAGATTTCCCTGATCTGTACTACTTTCTTCCGCTCTATAGCTTCTCATTCACAGTCTGCTGTAATTCTCTGAGTAGCTTCAGGTGATTTTAGGATACTTAAGACGTTTTATTTAAATGGAAATTTATTGACAATAATTACCCAAAAATATATCGATGAATCCAAGTTCATCCATTAATCCAAAATGCAACATCTGAGAAAGTCTGTTAACATTTAAAACATAGTGATGTGAATGACATGGGTCTCTCTGAATCTCCAGATGCTCCAAAGCTCCCCTCTGTGTCAGTGAGTCCCTCTGCTGAGATAGAGGAGGGCAGTTCAGTGACTCTGACCTGTAGCAGTGATGCTAACCCAGCAGCTAGCTACACCTGGTACAAGGAGAATGAAGACTCTCCAAAAGCTTCAGGACAGATCTTCACCATCACTGACTTCAGAGCTGAACACAGTGGGAGTTATTCCTGTGGAGCCCAGAACAAGTTAGGACGTAGTAACTCCACCTTTCATCTGAGTGTTGTGGCAGGTAAGTTCTCCACCTTCATCAGACCTTATTCAAGTTTGTAATATGAAGCAACCCAAAACTGAAAACTGGTTACAGAGAAAATAAAACTGTCAATGTTTAGGGTGTCAGACGTGGATGACACTGACTGAAGGGATTTATCAATCTACGAGTGAGACCTATCACATTTGTGTTTCTAGGGAGTTCAACAATGATAGTGAATATCATCAGGATGACTCTGGGGGTCTTGATGCTGATTCCTGTGTTTCTCGTGGGTCTGTGGATCAGGTACAACAATAGAAATACACGCGTTCACTCACCATTCATTCATCACCTTCCATCATCTTTTCGTTTCACTGTCATGAATTTGTATTTGTTGTTGTTGTTGTTGTATTAAATCCAGGAAGAAGAAAGCTCTGAGGTCCACTGCACGTGAACCTGTAGAGATAGAGGTGAGAGAGAGAGGATGTAAATAGTCCCATAAATGCTCTGAAAAACTGGAGTTAAGTGAACCTGTTTTTTTAAGACAACTTGCTGAGAGGAAACCAGTAATGCATTTGGTCATACAACAATGTCATCAACTAATCTTCTTCAAAATATAATACATTTTTGATGACATCTCATCAAAAATGTATTTGCAGCAGCTGGCCCTAGGCTCTGGAACACTCTGCCCCTCCATGTGAGGTCGGCCCAGACCCTAGGGGTTTTTAAATCTACACTAAAAACACACTTCTTCTCTCTGGCCTTCTAGTTAGAGCGGAGCACGACTCCTGACTTTTCCTTGTGTTTTTTTTTATTTAATTTTTTATATATATCTGTTGTAATTTATTGTCTTTTATTGTGATTGTAGTAATGTGTTTTTATTACATGTACAGCACTTAGGCTCGACCAAAAATCGCTTTTAAATGTGCTATATAAATAAAACCTGATTTGATTTGATTTGATTTGATTTGATCATATATACAGTTTAATAATTAAGAGCCTGATTTTGTCTTCTTTCCCCATCAGTTGGACTCTATTCCTGAGTATGAGAACGTCTCACACACTGCAGCACAGACAGAAGACAGAGAGTAGCAGGACGACCTGGTGTGAAGTCCAGTCAGGTTAGAGCCTCCTGCATCAGATCAAACAGGCCCACTCCACATTTAGAGTCACAGTTCCAGCTGTAACTTTACTCAAAGTCTCCTGTGATTTTCTTCAGACGCTCACCTGATGGAAACAAAGAAGAACGACGTTGTATATATTCACCTTCAACTCCCAACATTTTTCATTGTCAGTTTCCAGTAGCAGCAGCTTGTAGGTTTAGAAGAATGTGAAGTGAATCATGTCGAGGTGTCGAACATGATGTAGTGTTAAGATCAGCTGATGGTCATGTGCTCTAACGTGCTGATTTAACTATACATGCTTATATGTTATATGTACATTTGTTGATATTACAAAAGTCTAGGATAAGTCTTACGCAAATTGTTGCTTTTAAATTCAACATAATGAATTCTTTTTAAATATCTTGGTTTGTAGCTGTCCTGCCTGAGAGAGACCTCAAAGCATCACATTTTACTCCATGTACAGTTTAGATTTGTTCACACTGAAATGAAAAATAAGCTCACTAGTAGAAAACCTTGATGTTACATTTTCCAAGTGTTAGTGTGTAAGACTCAAATCAACAGCAGGCTTCTACAACAAGTTAAGGACAAAGCTTGTGTTCAGAAATTCAGTTTTTCCGAATTTCTTACTGATTAGCTAAAATCTAATAAATCTTGCTTTTGTTTTTCTCCCAAATTCTCACTATGGTGATAACTCTATGTACAGCCTGGGCATTTCTACTTTCAGATCAGGCAGAAACACGCCTGAGTTTAAATTCCCGTACTGTACACTAAGAGAACAAAAGCTCTCCTAACTGGCTCGCCAAATTATATCGGAGATGGAAATCATATTTGGGCCAGATTATGAACACAAAGCTCCTTACCAACATGTTTTTAAATTTAGTTTTCACAGGTTCAAAAAAGTTCTGAGTTCTGAGTTTGATGTATAGAGATGTATTCGTCCAGAGTCTGGGACAAAGACTGATATCCAAAGCATAATAAAGAGCATTTATATAAGAATTGAATTTGTTTTCATTTAATCTTCATGCCTCGCTCCCTTTATCCAGTTTACACTCATTCCTCCCTTCAGACATCCCTTCCAATCTTCATCCCCACGTTCATTCATCCCCACGTTCATTCATCCTCACATCCCTCTTCCATTCACCAATTTCCTGATAATCATGATTTCCATTACAATCCCTTCTTTCATTTCTCCCTCCTACTTCCCTTCATATCTCTGACCCTTAATCCCCACATCCATTCATCCCTTCATCAGTTCAACCCTTTCTTCCTACTTTCCTTTCGTTTATCCAGCCATTCATCCCTTTATCCCCCCTCCCTACACCCCTTCATTCAATCTTTCCTTCATCCCTACATCCACATCCATTGATCCATCCCCTCCTCCTCTAGGTCCCCTTTGAGATTTACATTCTAAGTTTAAGACAAAGTCACTAATATATTGTGTCAATTAAAGCCAATTATTCTTATTGTAAGCTTTCTTTGCTAATTATAAATCTTAATTTAAGAAATACATTCTTAATCAACTCAACCAAAACATTCATTTTAAGTTATTCTTTCTTAACCTGTTAAGCCCTGAGCCTGTTTTTCAGGTCTCAGGCTCGAAAATGACATTCCCAGAACAAATGACCATATCTTCCCTTCTAAAAGGGTTAAATGAATAATCTTTTTTCTCAAAGTAATGATAAACATGTGAGTTGGATGTAGAAAAGTCAGAATCAATATAGATATCTTTTATTTTAAAGACAATTCAGATTGAACATAGTAAAAAACTGTAAATTATAGTGTCCGTCCAAAAATTATTTTATACTTATAGTGAAAACCACCCTTGGATGATGGGTTAGTAGACTAAAAGCTTTAGGAATCCAAAGTACAACATATAATAAGTACCCTGTATCAAGATTGATGCAAAACAAGTGACATTTGACCTTTTTAGAGAGATTTAGCAAAAATAAACCACTTCTGGGGTCATTTGGGTGGATTTTCCATATCTCTGGCCCCCCTTGCTCGATTTTGATGGTTGACACCTCTTTCTGACCGTTAGAGCCAATAGAATCGAAGGGGGAGTCCCCCACACACACCCGTTGTGAAGAGAAAAGGTGGGGGCTTCGCGCATGTAATTTTCAATCAGAGTGAACCTATCTCTAGCTTTGACATCTGGAAACGGAAAAGCAGTTTTAATGCTTATGGATTATCAGAAATCATTTTAAAGGGACACAGACACATTAGATTAACCTATGGATTAACTTCAGCAGCGTTTTTATCATTTTAATGCCATTGAAGACCACTTTGGAGAGACTACAGAGCCAACTTAAAAATGTTAGCATTTTTAGCTACCTAGCGTCACCTGTTTTGATGTCCGTTTTTGCTTATAACGTCACAAATACGTATAATTCAGTGGTAATGTCGGTGTCAATAGATTCTGTGTCACCTCACGATGTGAATCGATGTGTTAGATGTGGTGAAAAGATAAATAATAAGGTTTTGTGAGTGATTTTCGGTGCAGTAAGGTGTTAGCATTTTTCGCTCGTTGCTAATTCAGAGGCTCAGTGTTAGCATTGTGGGTTTTCTTTTGAAAAAAAAAAAAAATGATCAGTTAGATGAGTTTCTTCCCGTTACATGGATATAAAACATTCATAGTTTTATTCAATGAACATGCCCTCAGACACTGTTTCCTGCAAGATGTTGCGGCAGTGCCCCAGTACCGGGGTCTCTCGGGCTTAACAGGTTAAATAATGGAGGAATCATTGCTTGTAATAAGCAAAATATGCTTACATTTTCCATTTTTGTCTAGTTTCAAGGCCCATTACGGTCTTTCAGTAGCTAGATTTTAATTCTAGTTTTAAGAATCCTAGCCAAGCAAATTTGACTCACCACATTGGCAGATTTTTTTGCTTGATACAGGAACATCTGACTTGATTCAAGAATATTTTTGCTTGTTTTTGGAAGGGCTGTTTCTGTTATTTAAGTGAAACTTGTTGTTTAATAAAGTTTGATGCTGATGCAATATGTCAATGGTGTTGATCACCAGTGTGAACTGTGTGTTTAATATGCTGTCTATGATCACGAATGTTTAATGGGGTTAATGTCAGGTAAAAGGCTAACATTGAGATTGAGCTTTACTCATAAAATATTAAATGTCTATCAGTGTTTGATGTGATTATTTCTGTGTGTGAATAAGTCTGTCTTTCTCCATGTTCTCTGGCAGATTGTCGGCCATGTTGCTTGTATATGTTCCCTGGTGCGATGCATCTGTGTTCTCCTTCCTGCATTATTCCATGTGTTCCCTCTGGGTAAGCTGCCCTTGTTTCTCGAGTCATCCCAGTTTGTTCCTCGTTCAGTTCGTGCTACTTTTCCTTTGTGTTGTATTACCTTGCTTGGTCCGAAAGTTTTGGTTTTAACCTGTTCTGTCACTGCTTTACTTCATTTGTTATTTGGTCTGTTTTAACTGCTCAACACAAATAACATTAATCATCACAACATTTGATTAAACACCCTCAATGTCTCAGTGTACTGGTTTACATGAGTAACTACCGTGAATATACAAAGAATAGACACTGAAAATGTATTCCAAAAGTTATAGATGTGTGCTCTCTGATGGATGAACATAACTAGGGTTACCCATTCATTCCCTATGGCAAACACAGGAACACCATAGGTGTAACAAAGTTGACTAAACCTCTCCAAATTCAATAAAATCTGATATATATGTTCAAATATCTATTGTGGAGGATCACAATATTGATGATTGATGAAAGTAGTGAATCGGTTAGGTTTGACCCCAACACGACAGGAGGGTTAAAGCGTTCGAATGACAAAACACAGAGGGCTTTTAATAATAATAATAATAATAATATATTTTATTTAAGGCGCCTTTCATGACACCCAAGGACACCGTACAATTTGTTAAATATTCTAAGAGGTAAAAGCAACAGAACATGATAAAAACACAAACATTCCATCATGAAGAAGACTGTTACGTCCCCAGCTCGTTTAGTGTAAAAGGGAAGCAACACGAAACCAGATGTTCTTGGTAAAAACATCTGGTTTCGTGTTGCTTCCCTTTTACCCTAAACGAGCTGGGGACGTAACATATATGGGGGCTCGTCATTTCTAAGCAGGTTGGTAATTTGATAAATTCTAATCAGATGGTACATTTGTAAGTACAGTTTAGGTTAAATGGCGTCGTTTGACTGTGAGTCATTTGAATTATGTCCTTCGCTTGAAGGAATAGACAAGTGTCTAAAAGACCATTTATTTCAGATTGCAGAACATCTCGGTCTCACGGTAAAAAGAAATGTAGTAAAAGAAGAGCTTAAGGCTCAGGTCAATGATCAGTTGGTGGAACGGGGTGTCCTTAAGTTGCCCGTTGAATCAGAGCTGGCTGTGTCTGACGGTACCATGGCCCATATGGGTTTCACACAGGAGCTTGAGGGGGAATCCCAGGCTGCTGGCGCGTTGGGAGGGCAGGATGAGAAAGGTGCACAGCGGGAGACGCCGGGTACACTTCCTCGATTCGATGCACTATCCACGACAAGTGATGGCTCCCGAGTTGAGGCGAGGCTTAAAGTCCGCATAGCACGTCTCGAGATAGAGGCTAAGGAGCGGGCCGGGCAAGCACAGGTACAGTTTCAGCTAGAAATAAGGAAGCTGGAGATGGAGGAGAAAATAAGTCTGCGTCAGCTGGGGCTGGACGCGCAGGCGCACGCACCAGCCCCGGCCGCAGGTATGACACCCAGTTCCACCAACTCAAATTAATTTGGCTTTGATATTAGCAGAAATATTTCTTTGGTTCCGGCATTCCGTGAGACTGAGGTAGATGCATATTTTAGCGCATTTGAGCGCATTGCAGGGGCGCTGAAGTGGCCAATAGAGGCCTGGCCCCTTTTACTGCAATGCAAAATAGTCGGAAAAGCTCAGGAAGCTGTTGCTGCTCTCGAAGTGGGAGACAGTCTTGATTATGACTCAGTCAAAACTGCCATCCTTCGTGCTTACGAATTAGTTCCAGAAGCTTACAGACAAAAATTCCGTTATCACAAAAAAGATTCGCATCAAACATATGTGGAGTTCGGCAGGGAAAAGGGAAGCATGTTCGATAAATGGGTCGCAACATGTAAAGCAAATGATTTTGCTTCTCTGCGAGAATTGCTTCTGTTAGAAGAATTTAAAGGGGACCTATCATGCAAAATGCACTTTTGTACGTCTTTTATACATGAATATGTGTCCCCGGTGTTCCAGGGAACTAACCAAGTGTCAGAAAACACAACCCTCTCTATTTTCCTCCATACCCAAATCTCTAAAAAAGGGGCTGCAACGGATCTGATAAAAACTGATCCAGATTTGAACACTTCACTGACGTCACAGAAGTGGCACTACGGCTATTGGGCAACTCTCCACCTATCAGGGGAATGTGGGGTTGGGCCACGGCCGGCCATTGCCGCTCGAAAGCACTGGAGACGCTGTAGTACATATGCCAGGCCTGTAAGTGGCGCTGTAGTCTGCCACAAAAGCAGCGAAGAAGACTTCCCGCGCATGGTTACCATGGTTACCCTTCTGTTTATTCTCCGCTGTGGCTTTTTTTCTCCCTCCCCGAGGCAAGCACTGTAATTCTCTCCGGTTAGTCCACCAGCAGATGACAAACACCCACCTCTCCGCCTCTTCCAAGGAACGAGGGGACCGTGCGGCAGAGTTTCAGTTAGGTTTTCTTTCGCCGGTCAAGATGTCCGTTAAAGTTTAAATCTTCCGAACAAAATTCGAAAAGTGCCGGTCAAAGGTCTTCTTTGTTATTTATTGAGCTTTAAAACAAATCAATAACGACTCTATATAATAAAACATCTCTTTTTCTCCCCCTCTTCTGACTTCATCAGAGCACGGCTCCCCTCTCCTGCAGGGGGGCGTGGTCAGCTGCAGCTCACAGAATCAGCCCCCTGCAAAAACAGGGCTGGAGAACAGCAAATAGAGCGAAATGAGGCATGGCTAAATAGCATGATCTGTTTGGTATTTTGAAAACAGAAACGTATAAATATACCTTATATAGGTATGGCCCTACAATATATCATTTAAATATAGCATGATAGGTGTCCTTTAAGAAGTGTTTGCCTGATCGCCTTGTTGTATAACGAACAAAAGGTAAAAGGGAATAAACTTAAAGTGGACACAAATGATAGGGAAAAGGTATTCAGGGGAAACAGATGATAGGGAGCACTACAGTGAGTAGGCTTATTTGAAAAGGTAGGTTTTGAGGAGGGTCTTGAATGTGGTGATTGTGTCAGACTGTTTTATTGTGAAGGATCCACAGGAAATGCATTTGTCATTCTGGGCGTTTCACTTCCTGCCGCTCGCCACAGAGCAGATGTGTTAGCTTCACGGTGTAATTACAGCACAGCTCACAGCCTCATGACTCTTTCCTGCCATCGCACCTGACACGTCTGCCCCCCCGGTGCCAACACACAGCCCTCACACTGCGAGTATCTGACACTGACATATGGTCTCCAGCCAGGAAACTTCCTCAGCATGACAAAGGCAGAGTGTCTCACCTGCAGGGGGAACATCTGAGACACCTCTGAGGACTTAATCCATCCCACCCTCACCTTAACTTCCACGTGCATCATGTACATACACATGTTAAGAGAAATAGGACGGGTGATTAGAGGATGATTGCTGAGACAGAGGAGGAAGGCCAGTTAAAAAACATATTTGATCCAGGAAATCTTTTATTCGGACAATGCTAGACCGTGATGCTAGGGTAACGGTAATTGATGCTGAATTTGAAGCTTTTATGGAGGCTGTAATGACTTAACTACCCACATTTGTATTGTGTAAGAAGTTATTTTCTTTTGATTTGTTGTAGCACCCTTGTGAAATTCTACACAATGATTGAAAAACTTCCTAAAAAATAGATCAAAAGGTGACTGCGGTGCTAAGAAATCAGAATCAGAATCAGATCAGAATACCTTTATTAGTCCCACAGAGGGGACATTTACATTGTTACAGCTAAAAAGAGGCAACAGCAGCTTAGTATATAGTTTGCTAGTTGGTTTTCTCATTTTAAAAACAGCAGATCCACACCACACACTGACACTGACACATGGTCTCCAGCCAAAAGGACAAAGGCAGAGTGTCTCACCTTCAGGGGAACATCTTCTCCTCTGAGGACTTAATCCATCCCGCCTTCACCTTGACTTCCATGTGCATCATGTACATACACATGTCGTTTTATTTGTTCCATTAATCATGTCTGCGTGACAACCCCCTCAGGATGTTCCCTAAGAAGCTCATCTGGCCTGGATACTAAACATTCCCCCGTGATCTATCTCCATTCCTGATCACCATGCAGGTACACAACCACGAGTGTTTACCGACGCCTCCATAAATACAAGCCATGTGTTATTTCCATCTGAAACACGGCTTAAGCATGTAATCCGTGTGTCATGCCCTGCTGCATGCACTCCATCAGGAAATGATCGATGATAGGGAGCAGGAGAGGGTGTTTGCAAAGGGAATTCATAAAGGAGGAAAGCATATTTCCATACGGGCTGAAGAGAGTGGTTTCAAGCTAAAAGGAAGAAGTACAATTCTTCCCTTAGATATGTAAATGATGATACCCTGGTGTCTCACAAGGATGCTCTCATCTGCCTCTGCTGTTGAGATAAATATGGATCCTGCATTCTTTGTCATTTATCAAGTGAGAGATGAATACTTTGGTATTGATGCTTCTGTGTCTGTATTCTCTATCTAGATTTACATTTCTCAGAAGGAAATCATTCCCTTACATTCATTTAAAAATAGTAAAACTTGACATCTGATAGCTTTATGTAAGAAAGAGATGTGTAGGTTTGTCTTTATTAGGAACATCAGTGAAATCATGGCAGGAGGGCAACACAACAAAGACTTGCTGTCTGCCTATTTGTTTTTCTTAATTCTCCTCCTGTTTAACTTGAGGTGAGGTGTTTGATTGCATCTCCGTATCTCTCATAATGGATAGAGGGATTATTGCCATTGCTTTAATTACATCAAAGTCACAACCTCAATTTATATTTCCATTTTTGACAAGAAAAGACACAGCTCACTGCCTGTTGGTTACAGTCTGATCAGCAGCTTCAAACACAAGAATAGCGTCGGAGTGAAGAGACAACGGCTAAGACTTGATTGTAGTTCAGCAAAAGCTAAATTGCTTCCGATGGATTCCAAGATTCGGCCGTTGTGTTTCACATCTTTTGTTTTCCTTTAGTCAAAACCTGCTCAAACTTGACAGATTTATGGAAACCAGAACGCTTCTTTTGTCAAAATCGTGTCCCTTTGCTTACAGACACTTCAAACATTCAGATATCGGTGCAGAATGTGTTTGTCTTTATCAAGAAAATCACTGTTTTCTCCGAGAAAAAAACACAAGATAGGAGGGCCACACAACAAAGACTTGCTGTCTCGCTCGTTTGGTTTGCCTAATTCTCGTCCTGTGTAACTCCAGGCGAGGTGTTTAATTGTGTAAGCATGAAACTCTTTTGAATCAATTTCGAGCTCAGGAGATGTTTTTCCTTTTCTCCTCCCTCAAACCCTGACAGATGTGTGTGGCGTTGAGGCTCTGCGAAGTGAATCTGCTGACATGGAGGAGGAGAGGTGAAGGTGTTCGGCAGTGACCTCCCTCTGGTCCTCCTCCTCCGCTTCCTTCCTCTCCGCACCGATGATTTATCCACTTGATTACCCATCAGCCATCTCACCTGCTCACCCCGTCCCGGCCCTGAGACTCTCAGCTTCAGGGTTCAGTCCTCGACCCGCAGATTACTGCTGCATTAGCTGCTTATTATATCAGGCTTTGTGGAGTTTAATATGTTAAAGACCTTGTTTTGAACAGGAGCAGCTGTGTTAGCCCCAAAGTGAGGAACCTGCTGTGAAGATGGTAGGTGGTTCAGCCTGGTCTCATTCACCGGTCATAGCTATAAGAAACATAATGCATTTTAAGTTAGTTATATCCCGCAAATAATCTATTGTATGTCATTCACGTAACTTCTGAACCAGAAATATAAATTGAACAAAGTCTGCATAGGAGGGAGAAGTATGGGGATGACCTTAAAGGGGACCTATCATGCAAAATGCACTTTTGTACGTCTTTTCTACATAAATACGTGTCCCCGGTGTTCCAGGGAACTCACCAAGTGTCAGAAAACACAACCCTCTCTATTTTCCTCCATACCCAAATCTCTAAAAAAGGGGCTGCAACGGATCTGATAAAAACTGATCCAGATTTGAACACTGTCCTGACGTCAGGATGGTGGCGCTACGGCTATTGGGCCAACTCTACCAATCAGGAGGAGACAGCCACGGCTATTGCCGTTTGAAAGCGCTGGAGACGCTGTAGTACATATGCCAGGCCTCTAGATGGTGCTGTTCTCACTGAATCAACCCTTGCAAAAACAGAGCTAACATTTTTCAAATTGAGCAAAATGAGGCATGGCTAAAATGCATGATCTGTTTGGTATTTTGAAAAAAAAAAAGTATAAATATGCCTTATATAGGTATGGTCCTACACTATATTATTCAAATATAGCATGATAGGTCCACTTTAAGAAACACAATTTTTAAAGTTATTTTAAAGGGCCCATGTCATGGCCATTTCCACTGATCATAATTACATTGTTGAGGTATACTAAAATAGATTTATACTGTGCAATTTTCCAAACTCACATTGGTTTCGCATACAGCATCTCTGTCAAGCATGTGTATTCAGCAGTATTCACTTTCTCCACTAAACGACTCGTTGGAGCTCTTGCCCCCCCCCTCCCTGTGAGCCTAGTGTGCTCCGATTGGTCAGCTCGGCCACTCGTTCTGATTAGTCAACCACCAGAGAGGCTGCGCCCATGTCAGTGCTTTTCCCGGCTGCTCTCAGCGTAACATCAGTCTTATCATGGCGTCGGTACAGCGGTATATTTTATATACATATATATTTTTAACTGTTGTTATAGAAGAGTGTGACGGCCCCAGGGCCTTTGTCTTACGATGGGGTGGAGCTGAAGAAGCTAATCAGCACGATCACGGACACCTCCGGACACAGTCTCTCTCCAAAGCGGCTGCAGGAAGACTAACTCTGCGATCCTCTCAACCACCTGTCTCTGCATTTACCACAATAAATGTGCCGTGGTTTTGTAAACTCGTATATGTCTCCTTGTCTTTCCGTTGTGGCCTACGAGCTACTCTCATAACAAAGAGTAAGTTATTTTTACCCGTTATAAACTACTACTGTTTGATGAGAAATCAAATCATGGTTTGCTATATATGAATTCAGGGAAGAAAGGATAGGCCTACTAAGTATTTCCATTAAACTTTATTTTTAGAAATGTACAAAATGAACATAAATATACATATATACACGGTATATCATCCATTCCTCCTCCTCGCATCTTGCCTGCGCACAGTCGGTGCGGTGCCTTTTAGCACCCTCAGTAGTAGTAGAATCCCTTCCCCGTCATGGATTGTCCGCCAGGATCTGGCTGGACGAAATCAAATGCAAATCACAAAATATTAGAGAAACTTAGTTGTTTTAGATTCGTTAGTAGTAGTTGTGTAATGAACAGCTTGCCTGCTAATATGCTAACCTAGCTTTGTTTACCTTGGTAGCTAACACAATATGAACGTTAGCTTGGAGGAAAGGCAACTATAATGCAGTGTAATAAAACTACTATGAACAAAAGCTAGTGGTTCATATTAGGCTAGCAATAACGTGTTTATAATTGCAATCGTATACGGGTATTCTGCTACGTTCGGTCATACAATGTAACTTGCATGAATACATTGTTTTGCGCTAGCATACAGCTAGCCTCGTTAGCTACATGCAGTATATGTACGGTCACAATGTACGGTAAATCACAGTACAGTATACTGTATGAGTATTCCGTGTGTGTGACTGCAGACATTCTCCTGCCATGACAAACATGTAAGGCCATCTGCTGACATTGTAGTTGATATATTTAAACGCTAGCAACGTAGCATCACAAAAATGTTTTTCTGACCAAAACTAGCTCTAGCTCCGTGTGTTAGATCGCTACGCCAGCTATAATGTAATTACGTTTCGCGACTGACCGGCAAATCACCCGCAGTATACTGTCAATAGGTATTTTGTGTGTGAATGCAGACATTCTCCTGCTATGAGATACATGTATGCAAGGCCATCTGCTGATATTAGAGTTGATATATGGAAACTCTAGCAACTTAGTTAGCACAGTTAGCACTGTGTCAATGGCTTAGCAGTCCAACACAGTTTACACATTTAAACAGTCTTGTTTGATAAATACACAAATAACAATGCAAACTTACAGGTTGTATACCCAGATCTTCCCCTGCTCCAAACGGTCCAAACAAGCTGTGCATATCCGGCCTCAAACTGGGCAATGTTTTGGAAGCTTTCGTCTGTGAAATGCCGGTTCTTCGAACCTCTGGAGGAGGAACACGCCGCTGCTGGTGTGGCCATAGCTCTTCGGGATTGGTCCATTTCGTTCCGGGTACCGCATGACATCAGGCGGTACCCGGAACTAAATGGAAGACTCAAATGGGCAGTGACGTATCTCCAACGAGGCGTTTTGGGGAGGTATTTTCTGTGTTAGAGTTTTACTCGCTACAGGGTGTACTTTGAGGGTTTTGACTCTGCACACTGTTTACATGCATAAAAACCTTCATAACACAAGGGGACGGGTAATAACCGGAAAAGCATGACATGGGAGCTTTAACCCAAACGTAGTCTTACTTTTCACGTAACTTCACCCCTTCCATAATTATTTTAGACCAAACCACAACCTTTACCTAAACTAACTTTTGTTAGAATTTGAACATTTCTGACCTTCTTGAAAAAGTGCAATGAAAAGCCACTTAAAGTCGACGTTAGTACTTGCAAATTCAAGCCAGACTTTTGAAGAACTTTCTCTCAGATGTCACTATTTGTATAGTTGGCCCAGAAAAACATCCATTAGGAGAAACGCGCTGCAGCTTCAGAAACTATGCAAATATACATGAAGAAACATCTTCACTACCTTGAGGAAACACACGCAGCGTTTACTAAAAGCTGCAAATACAAAACGCTGCAAGAAATGAGGAATCTATGGAGTACTTATACATACATTTGACAAAGATCCCTACATTGAATGTTTTCATTTCCACTAAGTTATGCACGTCACTTTTGCAGTCTTGGCTCCAAATATTACCCGGCAGCTGGTGCATATTTTACAGCTGAAACAGAGGGAATCTACAACATCTCAATTAGTGAAAGTGCTGCAGCCGTCTGTTTTGTCGGAGCACCAATTTGTGTTTTAGTCTGTGTTGTTACATAAAGTGCATATTTAAGTGGAAGCAGGCAGCAGGGTCTCGAGTGGCCCCACAGACAAAGAGGTGACGAGGCCCCTGGAGGAGGCAGAGCTGAGAGTTAATGATCTTTCTGTATGCAAAGGCCACGGTTCAAAAGGCACCGGGATGATGGGAAGTGGCAAAACCCCATTAACTCCATGACAGAGCCTGCCACCAGTAATACGCTCTCTTCCGCTTTCTGTCTCTCCTCTCTGCCTCTATGTGACTCAGGATTTGTCTTTATACCTCTCTCTTTTCCTCTCATTCCTTCTTTCTCATCTCCTCTATCTCTCTGTGACTATCTTATCCTTTGACTCTCCTGAAGTTTGTCCTTTTCTGTCTTTGGTTTCGGATGGCCATTTTGTTTCTCTCCATCCCTTTTCCTTTATCCTTTTCATTGTATATGCTGCGCTGTCTTTTTCTTTTCTTTTCCCCCCAGATCTCTAATCTTGTACTTCTCTTCACACAACAATCTTTACATGATCTGAATAAAAGTCCAAAGACCTTACATAGAACGAGACAAAAAGTATAAAAACTGAATAAATAGAAAGATATTAGGCCACACAGGAAGAGAGGAGAAGGGAGGGAGGGTGAAGGGATGAAGGGATCTAAGGAGGGAGCATGAGGGGATGTGGGGAGCGATGGATAAAGGGATAGGGAGGGAAGGATGAATGAGTAAAGGCTTGCAGGGAGCGATAAAGGGATGGATGAATGGAAGAAAATATGTAGGGGGAAGGGATGACGGGATGTAAGGAGGAAGGGATGATTGGATGAAGTAAGGGTGGTATGAAGGGATGAATGGATATAGGGATGTAGGGAGGGAGAGATGTAGGGATGTCGGTACAGACAAGGTAAGAAGGGGAATAGATTAATGGAAAGGAAGTGTTGATCATGACATAGGAGACAAGCAACACCGGATGTGTGCAGGTGATAAGAGGTGTAGATGAAGCCTGACCCCCCTCACTAACCTTTAAGTGAATCCATTAACATGATTTATTCTTGTATTTGCCTGTCTATTAACACAGTTTATGTTTGATGCTTGAGGCTCCTGATGACTCCCAGTTTGTGTTCCAGTATGGTTTCCAGACCGCCTAGTGTCAGTTTCGACCCTCTGTTGAGACTTGACATCAGAACCAAACCATCAATTCCAATTGAAAGTCTCCAAACATTTACCCCCAGTTCAGAGGATTGATTTAAACTCTGTTGGGAGACTTCTGGAGCCTAATTTATGGCTGCAAATCACAGAATAAACTGGGAGTCAAGACTGGAAGGCAGGGCCTCAGACAGGGCATGATATGTCAGCCAGACACATACTAATGGCTGCCATTTAGTCCCTGTCATACCCACAGGCTTCAAAATGCCACCAACTGCGTGCATATAAATCACCAGAGACAGAGACAGTGTACTTTCTGAGCTCCAAATTGTTGCTACAAATAAAGGGAATTATCAGCTAAATATCACCGTGTTTTCCCTCTCCTGTAGTGTGTTCTATAGGTTTCAGTGCATGTAAATGGTCTGCAAAGGCTGAATTCCCTTTGTTCCCTCCAGAGTCACAGTAGAGACGATACATACTGATAGACACCTGAACATCAGCAAGATAGGACTCTTTGAAGGAGAGACACTACATACTGATATACACCTGAACATCAGCAGGAGAGGACTCTTTAAAGTAGAGACGATACATACTGATATACACCTGAGCATCAGCAGGAGAGGACTCTTTGAAGGAGAGACACTACATACTGATATACACCTGAACATCAGCAAGATAGGACTCTTTAAAGGAGAGACACTACATACTGATATACACCTGAACATCAGCAGGAGAGGACTCTTTAAAGGAGAGACACTACATACTGATATACACCTGAACATCAGCAGGAGAGGACTCTTTAAAGTAGAGACACTACATACTGATATACACCTGAACATCAGCAGGAGAGGACTCTTTAAAGTAGAGACACTACACACTGATATACACCTGAACATCAGCAGGAGAGGACTCTTTAAAGTAGAGACACTACATACTGATATACACCTGAACATCAGCAGGAGAGGACTCTTTAAAGTAGAGACACTACATACTGATATACACCTGAACATCAGCAGGAGAGGACTCTTTAAAGTAGAGACACTACATACTGATATACACCTGAACATCAGCAGGAGAGGACTCTTTAAAGTAGAGACACTACATACTGATATACACCTGCACATCAGCAGGAGAGGACTCTTTAAAGTAGAGACACTACATACTGATATGAAACCTAAAATGAGAATAATACGGCCTCTTTGAATCAAGGCTTCTGTTAGTCTAGAAAACCTTCTCTTCTCTTTTGTCTATAGAAACTGTCACCAGCTTCCC
>NW_022987593.1:20582152-20622152 GCF_902827165.1 Trematomus bernacchii
TAAAGGTGGTGGGGGGGAAGTGAAGTCATGGTTCACTGATCTGATTGGTTCAGACACAGAGGCTGTCCACTCTCATCCAACAATACCATGTTCACTGGTCTGAGCACAAATTGCGGCTGATTGAACTCGGCCCCTTTCTCCATGCTAATGCCTTCCTCAGTATTCACCACAATCAATGCTCACTCAGCGGGGCTGTCAGGGCGATCATATTTAGGTTTGTGGATTAAAATGGTTACAAAATGAAACATAACACATAAAATGTAGGAGCACAGGAAATGGTTATTGTCTTATAGTGTGCAAACAATGATGCTTTGATATTTAAGCGTCGGAACCAAGCAGCAATCTCTGGGTCTGAATAAAAGCACCTAAAAACTGCATTCTTTCTAATATCCAACAGGGGGGGACTCATTAAACATTTACAGGAGTTTATTGTCTCAATTGGTTGGTATACTTCACTCCAACTTCTTGTTCCACTTCTGCCAAGCCCCCAGGAAGTGTGCCGGACTCTGTGCCCAATATTCGTTGGTACTGTAACTTCTGTATCAGTCCGTGACGTCACCTGGCCCAAAAATACTTTTTCCCATTGACTAACATGGGGAAAGAGACGTCTGTGAATCGGTGGATAATTCTTTTTTAACTAAATAAACTACCCAGTATGAACTATTGTATAGCCCTTATTAGAATCATTCGGTCCTTAAAGTTGTAAAATGCACTAAAAGCCGAATCTAGATTTATTTTCTCTCTCCATTCATTCTAGTGAGCCGAGAGTGGGAGCTCGGGGGGCGGGGCTTAATGGCAGGAGGCGGGGCTTAAGGGGCGCATGCTCTATGCCAGATCTAAGCCAGGCATGACGGGTAATCTGTGATGTTTCACTCTCTCAAAAGTTGGGCCTTTTTGCCTTCATGCGCCAATGACCAGCTCTCACAGGAAAGAACGAGACCCCGCCTCCGACGCTGTATCCAGTTCTTATTATACATCCATGACTTCTTCCTACAAAAAACAAAGATGGCGACGGACAAATTACAAACTCGAGGCTTCAAAACGGTAGTCGACAAAATGAGTCCCTTCCCCTTTCTGATATGGAGTCTAGAGGTAATCATCTTATCTTTGTGGACAACCAATGAAATACTACGTTTATACACATTTGTAGGAGCCATATGTTAAAATGTATAATTTGATGTATTATTTGTGTGTATATATATATATATATATTTTAATTTTGTAATTCTTTGTAATTAGTATTATTATATCATTTATTTAAACCAGCCGTTGTAAAATTGACGGCTGCTGGTAATTAGAAGGAGAAAGAGAAAAGAATCACGGAGCAATATCGTTTTTTGACCTTTGAAAATATGTGTTTGTACTGATATCTATCAACCAAACTTTCCTGAGACGTATTTTTGTTGGAGTCAAGCTTATTGCTAGTTGTGGATATATCCATTTTTGGATTAGACGGTACTACACATTATTGTACAGCTTTATCACGATGTTCTCCCTGCTGTCCCTCCACTCATTACTGCAGTGTTCTGTCAAGGACTCTGCTGTCGAGAGCTCCAGATCTCCGGGTTAATTCCCTCTTTCTCCCATCTTTCCTTCTCCGATTCCCTCTTTTAAGTCCTCTCCACCAGCAGATGTTTGTTGTTAATTAACAAGCTGACGGGGCAGATGCAGAGGTCGAGAGTTGGATAGTGTTCACATCTGCCACCTCACTGGGTGCCAGATGAGATACAAAAAGGTTGAAGACTCCAGGCGCTGGACCTGAGGGGTAAGTGCATTGTGGGAAATGGTTCTGTGGTAGGTCGAAGGGAAGCACTGCAGCCAATTAGTGGCTCAACAAGAGATAAACCTATTTGCTGCCCTCTCTGAGTTCAATCTGTGAAATGTCACTCACCAAAGCAACATGGAGGACTGCGGATGAGGACATGTTTTCTTGGTACAACAACCTCAAAGTGATTCAAAATTCCATTCAAGTTTCAAGGATTTATTGTCGCTTCTTATCTCTTGTATTTGTATAGAAAATAGCAAAATAATGTATAATATTTGGGGGTTGTTGGTTCATTTCTTTCAAGGCTTTATTGTCATGTGCACATTAGCTAAAGTGTAGATATGTCAATGAAAAACTGAAGTCAGGCTCCTCCAACAGTGCAACGCCAATATATATATAGGACATAAAACAAATAAAAACAGATACAATTGTGCAAGAAATGTTTTTAGATGTGCAAGTAAATACAAATAAAATTGAAATAGTGCAAGAAGAAGTGTTAACCAAATGTGTTTTTTCATGATGAGATCTTTTGCAGCTCAAGATTTGTACCCAACAGGAAAGACATTACTACAAACAGCTTCTTTATAGGGTACATATTTCAAACTCTTATTTGATTGTTTGTTGTTTACAGGGGACACTACTTTTGTGGCGAGGTCATCTTGGATTTAACCATTAAGATTTCAGACTTAGCTCGAAGCTATTCAAGTTAGCAAGACTCAATAAAAACATTTATTCTGATGTATTGTTCTGGGACACTGTAAATGAATAAAAAGTCTACTCAAAGGCTTTATCTGTCCATCATAATGTGTCAGTGTCACAGACAGCAGAAGAAAGACAAAATGTCAATGTGGCAATTTAGCTCTGACAGTCGCTGATCAATAAGTCGAGCCGAGGAAAGTTAATGAGTCCACAGCGGTAGTTATTCCAACCACATGACACCAGAACATTGATCTTGAAGGACTTGGAACCCAAAGATGTAACCAAACTACAGTCATAAATTAAATTCAGTGGTATCGTGTTTCTGCCTTAGATGATAGGAAGTATGAACTGGAACCATTTGTAAAATAAATGGTAAGAGACAGGAGAAAAGGGAAAGGAAATAACAAGAAACCGCAACCGTCTGCCCTTTGACCCTCCATGTAAACACACATCTATAAAAGTTGTCGATTAAATGCAATTAAAGGCTTTTTCTTTCCTTCCAGTCACAGGGTGCAAAGGCTCAAAGAGTGCATGTGTGTTATATTGTGCTGGTTGTGTAACGGTCTAATTAGCCAGCTAACCTGGAGGAACAGAAAGAGTTTCATTTAACATCTCGTTCATGCTTTCGAAAAGCTCCCTCAAGGTGCTGCTGTTATTTGGCTGTGTATGAACATCATCATCTTGTGATACTTTATAAAGACTTCACGAAGCTCTTGTAATGTAAATATGCAATGTTTCTCAGCCTTATAGCACAGATGATAGACTGTGACTCAGCAAGTACAACACATTACAATAATTCAAAAATGTTTAGCACGGTTCAAACTATTTCATTTTCCCACATCTTCTGGCAAGCAAAGTAATAGACTTTACGAAGCTCTTGTACATGTGCAATGTTTCTCAGCCTTATAGCACACATGATAGAGACTGTGACTAAGTCTATCATCTGTAGCAAGTACAAAACATTACAATAATTCAAAATGTTTAGCACGTTTCAAACTATTTCACGAGCTGCTGCAATTAACCGCCTCACCGCTGCCTCCTTTCTATACTGTTGCTATATCTTGGTAGATAGTTAGCTCTTCTTGGTTATATAAGGGAAGATCTGACAGTTATTATAACAGTTTGACAGACGAGATGTAGGGTTTCACATGTACACAAACAAGTCTAGAGGGGTAATGGTTGACCTCTAATCCCACATACTAACATAGTTACATACATACATGCTCAGTGGGTGGTAAGCTAGTTAGCAAGGCATGCTAACTATTGTAGTTTACATTAAAGCAGACAAGCAGACTGTTTAATCTCCAGAAACAGTGGCTAAGACATGGTTGGCTGTCTGGGGGAGGGGTTTGGTGATTTGCAACGAAGGGGGATATGCTCTGAATGTGACCGAGATACATTATGATTGCATTGTAATGTTTGTCTAAATGCTTCCTCCTCCATATGCATACACACACAGGGATATATAAGCAATTAGTCTAAGGAAGCAGGAGCGACAGGGATGTCAAGATGTTGTCATGGGGGTTTTATGGGAGTCATTATCATGGAAATGGGAGGGGAGGCCAAACAGAAGACCAACCTAGTTATCATCTTTCTCATTTAACCCGACGGGGCTCGAAGACTGATGCTTTTTTCCATTCTGTTAGAAGGCATCTAGGATATTTCGCCCCCGACCAACCAGCGCTCTCCACCTCTTATTCCCCTGCCAAGCCATTTAGCCAGGGAATTACAGTTTAGCCGGAATTACAAATGATGTGATAGCATTCACACGGTCATGCGCTCCACCCTCAATCACTCTGATGTGCACAGGCAGGTTTTCATATACAGTCTACCTGGAATTAAATATAAGTAATATATGCATATCATTAGCATTTGACAGCAAACTTTCTCACCAAATTCAATTAAAGCAAAAAAAAGAGAAAAATCTCTTCGGGACAATTCAAATCTGTGACTTCACCTTTAAAAACAGAATTCTCTCTTTTTTTTAAACAAATCAGGAATTTGTTTTCTTGTCTTAATTTGAAGGGTTTTGGAAAGAAGGAGACACAATATATTTATCTTAAATAAAAGTATTCTTTTCAAAAACATTTGGAGACGAGTACCTGGTGAAACCGAGGTCAACTCTCACGTTTCCTGTAATACTTAGTGTTTAGTTTGCTAGTAATCGGGTTTATGTTATATCATGTTTAGTTTGTGCTATGTGTTTAGATTTAGTTAATTATGTTCAGTCATGTCTTGTTCACGTGTTAAAGTGGACCTATCATGCTATATTTGAATAATATAGTGTAGGACCATACCTATATAAGGCATATTTATACTTTTTTTTTTTTTAAATACCAAACAGATCATGCAATTTAGCCATGCCTCATTTTACTCAATTTGACAATTTCTAGCTCTGGGCAGATTCAGTGAGAACAGCACCATCTAGAGGCCTGGCATATGTACTACAGCGTCTCCAGCGCTTTCGAACGGCAATGGCCGTGGCTGTCTCCTCCTGATTGGTGGAGTTGGCCCAATAGCCGTAGCGCCACCGTCCTGACGTCAGGACAGTGTTCAAATCTGGATCAGTTTTGATCAGATCCGTTGCAGCCCCTTTTTTAGAGATTTGGGTATGGAGGAAAATAGAGAGGGTTGTGTTTTCTGACACTTGGTGAGTTCCCTGGAACACCGGGGACACATATTCATGTAGAAAAGACGTACAAAAGTGCATTTTGCATGATAGGTCCCCTTTAAGTTACAGTCACTAATGTCAAGTCTTGTCGTTGCACTCCTGTTTGATTTTAGTTTGTACCTAAAGATGTGCTATTTATTCTTGTATTTATTTGCCTTTGCCAAGTTTCACCTCTTAAACAGTGAATTTTTGTTGTACTTTGTTTCCTTAATCAAGTAAAGACTTTTGCTTTTGTATCCAAATAATTGTGTTACGTTGACGCTTAGATATGCTACGTATGTTCAAAGATAACGTAAGCTAGCTAAATAGAAAATAGCCTCATGTCTGATCCCCAATGTCAGGTTTTTTCCCCTCTTTATTTCTTTACTAACGTTAAAGAGATTATACACAACGTCTAGCCTTCCAGCATGTGGCGTAGTGGGTTGTCCGTAGGTGTTGGGATCAGGGGGTCACAGGTTCAAACCCCACTGCAGTCAGCATGTCGTTGTGTCCCTGAGACACTTCACCCCAAATTGCTCCTGTGGGGATTGTCCACAGTATTGAGTATGTAACTTTGGATAAAAGCATCTAACAAGTAACATGTAGTGGCATGTATTGTAAATAACGAGTAAAAGTCAACAAACATAAACCTACTTCGTTGCAGTTAGTTTCTTTAGGCTACAATCTAAACCTGCGTCATCATGTTTCTTTATGTCAAGCTTGTCTTACCTAGCAACAGTAACTCAAGGGTACAGGACTTTGGATTGTTTAATCGTAGTATCTGATGATACGCTCCAACACTTTATGGAGTTATGTGGAGATAACGTTGGCGTATTGTTGACAAGCAGAGAAACAAATGCTAAAGGTGGGAATCACTTACACCTTGCCATCTTGTAACACTTCATTCAGTTAAGCTTGTGTTGATTAATTTGTGCATTTACTTAACTCTTAAGAACAGGTGCATCTACACACATACACACATTGTCATTTATGTCTAACTACAAACACTTGTAGTTGTTGGCAGAGTTGGCAAAAGTACACACATCCTTTACTCAAGTAGAAGTACAGATACTCGTGTTTTAAAATACTCTGGTGAAAGTAGAAGTACTGACTAAACTTCTTTACTCAAGTCAAAGTAAAGAGGGCTTTGAAATGTACTTCAGTAAAAAGTACCCATAACTAGCAGCTGTTTTAAAGAGTACCTGACCTCCTTTTATATTAATAGAACAATAATGTCATTGTTAGCTAATGAATGTTTCCATGCTGAACAACGGCAACATGACAACGTTTTCATTGGTCCCTCTTCTTTAGAGAAGACCAGGAAATGATGGATACACGGATCGTGTTCAAATCAATAGGCACGCAATGACTCTAAATAATAATGATCACGCCACCAAACACACATTCAAACTAAAGGAACCAGCCTGTTTGGGAAATGTGAGAAGTAGAAAGTACAGGTATTTGTGTTCAACATGTAAGAAGTAGAAAGTACAGGTATTTGTGTTCAACATGTAAGAAGTAGAAAGTACAGGTATTTGTGTTCAACATGTAAGAAGTAGAAAGTACAGGTATTTGTGTTCAACATGTAAGAAGTAGAAAGTACAGGTATTTGGGTTCAACATGTAAGAAGTAGAAAGTACAGGTATTTGAGTTCAACATGTAAGAAGTAGACAGTACAGGTATTTGTGTTCAACATGTAAGAAGTAGAAAGTACAGGTATTTGTGTTCAACATGTAAGAAGTAGAAAGTACAGGTATTTGTGTTCTACATGTAAGAAGTAGAAAGTACAGGTATTTGGGTTCAACATGTAAGAAGTAGAAAGTACAGGTATTTGTGTTCAACATGTAAGAAGTAGAAAGTACAGGTATTTGTGTTCAACATGTAAGAAGTAGAAAGTACAGGTATTTGTGTTCAACATGTAAGAAGTAGAAAGTACAGGTATTTGTGTTCAACATGTAAGAAGTAGAAAGTACAGGTATTTGTGTTCAACATGTAAGAAGTAGAAAGTACAGGTATTTGGGTTCAACATGTAAGAAGTCAAAGTAAAAAGTCGTCAGAAAAATAAGTAGTGGAGTAAAGTACTGATACCAGCTAAATGTACTTAAGTACAGTAACAAAGTATTTGTACTCCACTACTTCCCACCTCTGGTTGTGGGTGTATGTGATGGCCCCTGAATGTGTGTGCTTGATTGACAATGCACATGCAGTATGCCCATATGTGCACAAATCAGCCCCGACACAGAGGCCATCACTCTTCCATTGTCTCCACGCCAGCACACGCTTGCCACCTCCACACAGCTCATCTTTAAGAAACGCCCCCCCATTGTGTCGCGTTGCACTCTGCCGAATGCAGCGCCGCAGCGTCGCCTTAAGTTAAGCCTGAGCCGGAGATAGCGAAGGTAATTGCATGTTGTGCTCGGCGGCCCCCACCCTTTCCCCTGCCCTCCCCGGCCTCTTATTGTGCGGCACGGCAAAGAGAGAAAGGAAACACACGTGTAGTCGTCCCTTTGATTAATTGTCTGTCTGCGTCCCACCAGTTCACTCTCTGTGGCCTAATTACGTTTTTAAATGGGAATCCAAATTAAATTGAGAGAGCTCTTATCTTGTTATAGCACTATACATTCTATCAAGTGGTCACACATGGTTTGTCAAGGATGTCAGTGTGTGTGTGTGTGTGTGTGTGTGTGTGTGTGTGTTTTCAGTCCGATTGCTCCATGACTAAATAGAGTTTTTAGTATTTCGCCCAATAAATTAAAGCAGTGTGTACCACTCCTGACCCTGTTGCTACCTCTCAATTTGACACAGACACATTTTTCAAAAAAACATTATATTCTAATTACTAAATCCTGTGAAATGCAAGTAGGTTTTTTTCTAAAAGGGGTATTTCTTTTCACTTTATGTTCCAAGATGCATTTGGAGCGAAAGAGATGGTTGGATCCGAGCATGATTAGAACATTTGCTTGTGGACTCTTTATTTAAATTATTCTACAGCGGAAATATATTTTTAGGAAGACACGTGTCTTCTTAATGAACCCCCGGTCTTTTAGAAGTTAAGGCATTTGTTCAAGCTTGACTGAAGTCTATAAGTGGAGTCAGAGAGGAGGGACATTTATGTTCGTGTCAGATCTGTGTGGCATTTAACATTTAAGGTGACAGCAGCTGTTTGAACCTTTCCTTATCAAATATCCCATTGTGAGGCGCTGAAGCTCACTGCAGGTGGGCTCTACTGAAGGAGCATTAGATGCATTGTAATGAAGCTCAGCGTAAGTTCAATCAGGAAGACCAAGCTCTTCATTCAGATTACACGTCACCTCACTACACTCTCCTTCCTCATTAAGTGATCGGGGGCGTCTCTCCCCAGCTAACCAATCTCTCCTCTCTCCATTCTCACAAGCCTATCATAGCTCCCGCTAATCCCTTTATATCTGCTCTTCCCTCTGTCAGCTGTCATTCCAGGTGACTAAACGCAACCCTCCTCCACCCCTTTGCCTCCCGTCTCCTTCAGGACCAAGCTAAACCTTCTCCCTTCAGTCCGTTCCCACCTACTTACACCACCACCAGTGTCTCGACCCCAGGGGGTTTCATCGGAGCGGTTCTTCCCCCTCCTGAATGATTATCCTGCAAACTGGGGCCTAATCACCAAACACCATTCCATTCTCCTGTTATAATAGTGGCAATCATTATTACATTCATATCATGTGTCCCGGTAATAAACATGTATTCCATACATCAACGTCTCTCCTGATTGAAATGACTTTATTTGGGATGATTCACATCTACACTGTGCCTATGGTTTTACAGAACCACATCAACCACATTAAATGGCTTTCGTATATCAAACAATCAAAAGTACAAGTAAGTACAAAAGCTCACTTCGACAGTTTCTTCTCACTCCCAGGAGGGTACAAAGGTCCACAATGCTGAAATGTAAAAAACAACAACCTACGACTGAATTCAATTAACCTTTCAGTATGCTATTAACGGGCAAATGTTAGCTATCTAGCTAACTACCGAACATTAGCTACCTATCTTACAAGCTAATTAGCGAACCTTAGCTATCTATCTAACAAACTAGCTAGTTAAAGGTGGGGTAGGTAAGTTTGAGAAACTGTCTCGAGAGACACTTGTTGTTATATTCCATGGAATGCTCTTAACATCCCGATAGCAATGAATATCTGAAGTGCTTTGACAAAAAATCCATAAAAAAAATTCATCTGTGGAAGCCGTAATACTGTAAAAAGCACGACCAATCATCTGAGCCGGCCCGGCTAAAATAACTGGATGGCCTACCTGCCTGTCAGCCTTCCATCTGTGCACAAACTTATCTCGTGCCCTCATTGGTCATGTGTGCGTTCGTGTGTGTTGGAGGAAGGGCTCTGTAAGGAAGTGGCAGATTTTCTCCGGTTGTGTATTTTCAAATTCTAGCGATCTCGAGACGGTTTCTCAAACTTACCTACCCTACCTTTAATGTTAGTTATCTACTGTATAAGCTAGCTAACGTTCCCTAGCTATCTAATTGGTTAGCTAGCTTACGTTAACTACCTATCAAAAGCTAGCTGTCTAGCAATCTATGGCCAAATTGGTGGCTACATTTAATTAGTATTTATTCCATTTTAATATAACCCTGCGGATGGAGTCTTAGTGTATGCTGTAAAGGCTGGTCTCACACACACACACACACACACGTACACACACACGCACACACACTAGCACGCACGCACGCAGACAGACAGACAGAAAGACAGACAGATAGACAGAGAGACAGACAGACAGACAGACAGACAGACACAGTACAGCAGTGAGCAGCAGATGTGGAGCAACATTGAGAATGAGATGAAACTCTGAAGGCCTCACAGCTGTTCAACATCTGCCAACCTGAAACAGCTGGTGGCATTTTCCATCTCTCTCCGTCAATGTCCCAGCCCTCGAGGAGAGCTCACACTCTGAGAGGGATGACTCAATGACTGTGGGCAAAATGTTATATTAAAGTTGTTGTTTTTTAGACACAAGTATGTCTCAAAGTCAAAACGGTTTTGTCTGGTCTTTCTGAGACGTTGACAATTTTAGTCAAAAGTCCTAAAATCAGCGTTGGACTATTTTAATTGCAAATCAATAGGGATGAACAATCAAGTGGTACAATATTAACAGTTCTGTTTCTTCGTTTTGTGCTTTCCTTAAAGCAACAAGTTGGTCTTTTTTTATCAATATTATTTGTCCAGAAGTTTGTCTTTACACACTATTGATAAAAGGGGAATATTACCACCACCTATCCCCGTTAACATCCATCTATTTACACATTCATCCATCAACTGAACCACTCTTCCCCATTAAGAGATGGCAGGTCGGCCTGTGGGTCTCACTCTGATCACATTACTGTTAATAGACTCTCATTACAGGCGGATTAATGAGTTTGGACACCCGTACGTGTGAGCCTGCTGTTTGATCACCTGCTGCCTCACCTGTTACTGCATCAGCGTTGGCAGAAAACCCAAAGGTTGGTCCAAAAGTTACCAATCAAAAAGAAGTCTTGCATCACTATACAGTACATCTTCTCTTGGACTTAAAAGCTTACTGTACATTTTACATTTAAATATTCAGTTTAATATTTAATATTCCATCCCTCACATACTTATGTATATATAATAACTTGCTTTAAATTTTGTTTTTGTTATTGTTAATTTGTAAATTCAACATGTATTTTCTACTTTCTTGTTTATTTCTATTCTTTTTAATGTGTATTGTACAATGCCATGTATTTTATGCTGCTGTAACACACACATTTCCCAAATTGGGATCAATAAAGTACTATCTTATCTTATCTTATCTTACATACGTGTATTTTCACAATTCATTCTCGAACAGATATTGTATAGTGATGCAGTTAAGTTTGTGTGAATGTTCCATATAGTAACATTATAACTTAGATTATCTTTACAGACTGCAGGCTCATACCAGAAGCCCTTATCTGCTAACCTTTTTCTTTAAAGCAAAGAAAAGTTTCTGTACCTCAAAGCAGAACGTGTTTCTCTCCAACATAATGGAAATACTAAAGAACAATCCCTGTTCCTGAGCAGATTAGCGCTGGCATCAGACTTTTTCTTTGTTTGCCAGCTGTGGTAAAAAAACAACTGTTAAACAACTATTGGAATGGTTTTCTTTATAGCACATAACTGTGACAGTTGGTTTGATCCATGCTAGCCGTATGGCTCAAGGGAAGGCAGCTGTGATCTTTCTTTCCTGACTGAAATATTCCAACAATCAATGGATGGACCGTCCTGACATTTGGTCGAGACACTCCTGTTTCTAATGAATCTAGTTTCAAATGCTCACTTGTATTCATAGTGCACTGCAGGTTCAGACTCCTGCATATGAGCTGAATGGCAAATGCACTTTTCCAGTCTTTGCAACTCCTCAAATGACTTTTACAGAGAAAAGTCAGCATTCACACATACTCATACAAGGTGCCACATGCTAAGAGAGACTAACATTCAAACATTCAACATTATCTTGCCCAAGGACAAGGGCTGAAGATCAAAACCAGCCATCTTCTGTTTGGAGGACGACCATCGACCTTTGAAGCCTCAGCTAACCCTACTTAGATCAAATATGGTACATATACTGTCCATCAGTGGTGAACCGTCAGGGCCTTCAAGGTATTCAGAGAATACTCTGAAACACTCAGATAAAACAAACAACAAACCGATTTAATTATATAAATACAATTTTATAAAATGTAAATAAAATGAATAAATGAGAATCGTATCTGTGTTGTTGATCTGTAATATGACAGTGTTATGTTTTGTCTTTCTTGGTCCATGCACTACGCATTTGAGTGGTTTTGTGTTAGAAAGAAAATGCAACCAATCAGATCTTGTTCTGGGTCTCTGGGTAAAATATCCTTTAACCAAGGTATTCTATATCCTTGATAGAAGGCCCTGGCCCTCACACTGAATGAGAGCGGACGTTTGGATTGACAGTTTGATCAACCAATCATATATTGATTTGTAGCCAATGGGCGTGTTCTTTCAGAGTTTCCCTCGGTTCCAGGTGCTCTAGAAGGCCCGGTAGTTCACTGGCTCGAGACAGAGGATCCAGAGAAATGCGACGAAGCAATTCATTTGCCGTTTTATTGTTTTTAACGTTGAAATGGCAACAGGTGAAGATGATAATGTTGCGGAATTGTTGTCAGTACCCTTTTCAAGACGACAATTCAGTGAAAAGACGGACATTATAACGGCGGCGGCGGGGGGTGTGTGTCTACAAGAAGGTCCAGTTGTGATAGACATGGTTCACCACTGGTGTCCATCCCATATATTCGCCTTAAAGTGGACCTATCATGCTATATTTGAATAATATAGTGTAGGACCATACCTATATAAGGCATATTTATACTTTTTTTTTTTTCAAAATACCAAACAGATCATGCATTTTAGCCATGCCTCATTTCGCTCAATTTGAAAAATGTTAGCTCTGTTTTTGCAAGGGTTGATTCTGTGAGAGCAGCACCATCTACAGGCCTGGCATATGTACTACAGCGTCTCCAGCGCTTTCGAACGGCAATGGCCGTGGCTGTCTCCTCCTGATTGGTGGAGTTGGCCCAATAGCCGTAGCGCCACCGTCCTGACGTCAGGACAGTGTTCAAATCTGGATCAGTTTTTATCAGATCCGTTGCAGCCCCTTTTTTAGAGATTTGGGTATGGAGGAAAATAGAGAGGGTTGTGTTTTCTGACACTTGGTGAGTTCCCTGGAACACCGGGGACACATATTCATGTATAAAAGATGTACAAAAGTGAATTTTGCATGATAGGTCCCCTTTAAGATGTGTGGTGATCTGGCTTTCAATCAATTACACGGTAACCTGAAACACTACAACACTGTCTGTGTGATCAGGTGTTCATACTGTTTGGTTTCTGGAGCTTTAGGCAAACAAACAAACAGCATTTTGAGGTTGTATGGTACTTGAAGGCGCCAGGGAATATACAAAATGCACAGCAAATTGAGGGAGGGGAAGACAGCTCATATCTGCCCAAGGACTTCCTACTGTTTTAATCGGGCCAAGCTTACAAATGTAAATGTATTCTCAAAGCTAGAAACTCTATAGGTGGTACTGCATCCTTGTGTCCGCAGATGTGCTGTATAATATCCTCCATACGTGTTCCTCGTTGGTGCCATATGCCTCCTGGAGGAGTCATAAGAAGGGTTTTACTGCTTGGTTATCCAGTGAGCAGAAAATAGAGCTAGAAAATCATTTCTTTGGGGATTTATGTGATAGCAAAGCTGTGTCAAATATATTTCGCTAATGACATTTCTTTCTGAGTTGGCAGATCCGCACCGTAATGGCCAAGGCCTGGGTGAGATCAGAGAGGGAAATGAGAGATGAAAGGGAGCGAGGGGAAGTGTGGAGGCGCTTAATGTGGATTTGAGTATAACTAAGGATGGATGGAGGGATTGGGTGGGGGTTAAATACGGAAAAATAATAAGAAAAAGAGAAAATGCACATGGGAGTAACGCAGAAGGGAGAGCAGCAGAAGGTTGTTCTTGTTCTGACTCAAAGGTTATCAGTTCTCACTTTCTGGTGCTGGAGTGACATGGTTTATGGAAATGAAATCTCATAAAACAGCAGCTATTAGTCTGACAACAATAAGCCTCTAGGGTCAGTAGTTTGAGGATTCTGCGTATAATCTGCCCTATACTTCCTGTCAAAGAAAATAGGAGCAGTGTGGCCCCAGAAGTAGGAAAAATGCATGATAAACAGGGATCTGTCAAAGACTAACAAAAGACAAGGACTTGAATACAAGCAGAACTCATATAGAGACACAGCTGGCAAAAGCACCAGGGCAGCAGGTGAAAGAATAAGGCTGACAATCACACAGGCATGGAAACACAAAGACAGGAAGTAAAAACAGACACTTTTTCAGAATAAAACAGGAACACAGAGACAGTACATGGCCCCGTCTTTTTGGAGCGTTTTATGGCAGAAGAAATACCGAATAACCATACAAAGTGAACTGTCAGGCTGTGCTGTCGATAAACCCTTTCCATTTACCTTTTGTCTTAGCATTAGCAACATCTTAAGGCCCGGACACACCAGCCCGATTTTGGGAGTCAGAGGCCGTCAGAGGCAGTCGGGCATTCGCGGCGCCCTACTCAGGTTGTGTGTCCCGCACCGTCGTCTCTTTACGGCACCTTTTCACACCTCCCGACGCCTCCCATGTTGAATCGGCCGCGGGAGGTCAGAGAAAGTCGGCCCAAGCAATCACTCTGATTGGCTGTTCACGCTACCGCTGCCTGCTGGTAAGGACAGTTATTGCTACTCGTCGACTGAAGTATTTGCGGTGTGTTCGTAGGCAGGCGACGTAGCCGACGTAAAAGTCGGGACGCCTTCGGTACGCGTTCTTTGGTCTCAGGTGGGTGTGTAGCGGCCTTAACATGACATAATATAACCGGGTATAGAGAGAGAGGGGCATGATCGGGGCTTGACCCACGTCGCTCAAAACGGCTCAATAGGCACACTGTAGACACTAATTAGAAGAACACAGACTAAAACAGCAATGTACAGACAAATCAGATGATTAAACAAGATCTTAAAATATATTTTAAGATGTTTTTTTTTGCATTTATTTGCATTCTTTTGGAATTCTTATTTGAATCACTTTCTGCTGACACTAGGTGGGGCTGTGTGCTCTTATTTTCAGCCCCTACAGTATGTGCTGCTGTATGAGGGCAGGCCAGTTAGTTGAGGGCCAAACTCTATGCTTCAAGGTACCAAAATGAATAAAAGTGCTGTTGAAAGGAACTGTGGAGAAAGGGCAGTGAAATAACAAAACACTTATCCGGTTCAAGGCAAACACACATGATGCTTAATTGTTAAATGGTACGTTTTAAGTAGTAAATACTTTTGATTGGTCTTACTAAACCCCATTTAGAAATGTTTAGCATGTCAATGTTTGGTATCTAGTTTTTGAAGACAACCTCACCTATATAAACTGATAGTTATTTTTTACATTTTGACATACTATACAAACATTTTGGACCCAAAATCGTTAACAATATAACTATCTTATTATATAATATATAACAAAAATAATTATCTCAGATATTTATCTACTAGCTGTTGCACAACGGATTTAACTTGCTAAAAAGGATTACACTTTTGAACAGTGAATTAAGAAGAAACTGAGACCGGAAATGAAACTTTGGTACAATTTTGAGACATTTTGAGAAATAATATGCAAAGAGAAACTCCAGGAGACAGAGGTTGAAAAGCTATTTCACTTTTATATGACACTAGAATGACATTTAAGAAAAACGGAAAATAAAACCCACATGCATTTTGGAGAATGGAAATCAAGTTGGGAACATGAAGGGGGAAGAAGAGAAAACATACACACTCCAACACTCTTTGAATACATGAATACATCATCATCCTTTCAGTGGCCTTTCAATCTCGCTGGTATTTTATTCTAATACATGAAGTCATAAATATAATCTCCTCTCACCATATTGGCTAGCTATACGAGTCTCTAACTGTACATCTACTTTAGCATATTGCATATCTCGAATAGAGGGGGGAATCAATATTCATTTTATACTCTGGCCTCCCTGTGGACGGGAGATAATGTAATTGAATGAGAATTAGGACAACAATGAAGACGAAGTAGAGATGAAGACGGATCTCATCTCAAACCACTACAGAAGCATCCTGCAGTGTATTGACGTTGACATCTTTGTATATTTGTTACTGTACGCATGTGCTTTAATATGTGGTGTGTGTGTGAGTGCATATAGGTCCAACCTGAGGTCTACCTGCTCTGGGTTTTCATGACACAGCTATATTATATGATGGGTCGTCAAACAAGTGCTCAAAGTCACATGTTACACCAGATCCTTGCCATAGTACAGGGTATTTTCTACTATCTTGCTACACTCAAGCAGACCTGAGTCAATAATCATTTGGGTTTAATGCAGCAACCTTCATCTTCTGAATTCCTGGAAATCTGACAGTACACTGAACCCACAAAACTCATACCCAGTACTTCACACACATATGCGAAGCAGCTCCCTTGAGTAACCATTCAGCAGCTCAGGTGTTTTCTGGGCTATTGAACAACGACAGAGGGTCAGAAAGGCAGTTTGATGTCATTCAGTTTGCTCTGACTGGCCCCACAGACCAGTGTATTTAATGTTAACGCTCTCTGTTTTTATTTTAAATAAGTATCAGTGCCTTTTGATGCAAACCCAATAAACGGAGCTGCACTGAGGTGAACACTGGACAGCATTAAAGACAACTGATCTGAAGAGGTTGTGTCAACAAACCAATGCTTCTGGTACCAGAGTTCTTTAAAAAACACAATGCTTAACATTAGCCATTGTTGTCAGCCAACACTGGGGTTTTATTTTATTGAAGCCAGTTCTTCATCAAGCTTTTTCTTCTTTGGGTCTAATGGAGTTTGACTGAAAGGCCAAGTGTATTTGGGATGGCATCATGTCCTAAGAAGTATTCTTTCAAACAGACAAATGAGGACGAGACCACCTCTTTTTGGTTTGGTTTTGATCAAACTAAAAAGGAACAATTTAGCAGGTATATATGCAAAGGTGATAGCAATCTACAGCCTTGCTAGCAGGCTGTGGTTGAGCCTAGTGGTGCTTTGAATGTTGCTGGATGGAAAAATTAAGGGGTCTCAAAAGCTGTTACATTTCATATTTAGGGTACTTCTTTGAAAGGTTTTATGACAATACGTGGTGTAGATGTCGAGATAGTTCAATATCATTGTAATCTTTGACCTGTTGGTGGCGTTAATTTAAATTAATGGGACATTCAAGTTCATTAGGGTTTATCTACTGGACCCCAAATATATATATATCTCCAATAGCAGTTTAAACATTTCATTCTAGACCAAAGTGGTGAAGCAATTGACGGACCAAAAATGCCATCCATACATTAGCCATTGAGCTATCATGGATAAACAAAATGTACATAACCGTACAAATGACTAATGAGTATTCTCAAAGCCAATATCTTTGAACCACTTAGCAAACGAAACAAATCAATCTTTTCTTAATTTCCTTTGAAGTATTGAATTTAAACTCCCTACATCTTAGATACGTACTGTTTAGTAGTCAGTCATCATCTGAAGCAGAGACGGGGAAAACTAGATGACATCAAACTCTTTCCTTGTGTAAAGTCTCTCTATGTTTTATTCATATGCTGAATGTTTTACCCCCTGCCTAGTGAAGTATATTTGATCTGTGGGAATCCCTACTTCACATTTAACATGTAAGTAGATGGTTAATATACGTGGGAAGTCTTTTTAAGCTTATTTCAAACTGTTTAAATGTGTTAAATACATATTTTAGGAAATTCTGGATGTTCACGAGAAATCCAACCAATACTGTTACAAGTTATTTCCAGGGACAGATCTCTCTTACATGTATATATATATTACTTTCATGAGAAAGGTCTGGGGTTTAAACCCTTTTAACCAGCGTGTTAGGTAGTTTTTTGCCCAGGTCTGCACTCAATACATTTTAGCCCTTTCATGGGTATGTAGAAAGCACAAAGAGTCCACTCTGAAAGTGGCCAACGCTTCCACCGACCCACATGTATTCTCAGCAGCAGTCACATATCCAGCCTTCTATTAAAAGACGCCCTTTGTCGATCATCAGACTTTAGCTCACAAACAGAAACAGACATGTCTACATTCGCACAACTTCAATACGTTGAAGTTGAAAAAAGGGACACAGTGAAATAAACAAGCTTTCATTTCTCAGTTACCCGCAACAAACCTGCTTAAGAGGAAAAAAGGTCGGTCGATGCTACTTGTTAGCGATGGATATTACAAAATAAAACTGTACAAAGTTCAGTTCTTTCTCAAAAGAAGCTTCAGAGTTTGCCATCCATCCAATCTTGACCACACTGAGGTTGACGGCACGTTGGGTCTAGCTTTTAATGTCTGTGAAATGTTTGTTTCGAAGCAGTACAATTATAAATATCACTTTAGTAATGTTCATCAATCACTTTAATTGTCATGCCTGTCTGTAGCTTTTTTCAAATGTCCTGTATTTCAGATTGTGAAACCCAGATCTGCCAAAGGCTGAATCCTGGTTATTTTCTGTTTAGTCATAAAGCAACACTATCCTGTAGAAAAGAGAGGATTTAAAAACTCAGAAGCAACTGTGCTCTTTTGAGAAATGACTAACCCCAAGCAGCCGGATCCAGAGAGGAATGAGAGACGATTCAAAGACACGACAGGGTTTCAGAATCGGGATCACAGGACATATTAAAAGTCTCTTCCCGTTCTGTTCACGGTCCAGAAATGCAAATTGTCAAAGAGATCCACTCCAGGTACGCAACCAACGTTTCATCTATTTCTCCTGGAGCTTGTGTCTGTGGGTTTCCCGCTGAAGTCTGTGAGGTCCTCCTCCTCCCCTGCCGCCCTGCCCTCCGTCCAGGGGTTGGACAGGTAACCGTGTGCGTCTATGAGGTGGCGGCCATCTTTACTCCTGGCGGATACATTGGTTTGGTCCAGTGAGCCCGTGCTGTTACACTTCTTCACCAGCGGGGGTGCCAGAGAGCCCGGGCTGAGCAGCGACGTCAGGGAGAGACTGTTCAGCGTTTCTGACAAATGTTCGCTGTTCAGGGTCTGCCGACAAACTCCCCCCCCCCGTTCCCACTTCCTCGTCTGAAGGGTCCATTGAGTCCTGACGTGGGCATCCAGGGCTGGTGCTTCCCCCCCCACAGCTGCTCTGGCTCCTCTGGTGCCCCCTGGTGGCCTGGAGGGTAAACGTAGTGCTGCGTCTCTTCAGCAGAGGAGGGTCTCCTGAGGCTGGTTCCTCCTGGGGATGGATGGGGAGAGGCATGGGGAGGGTAGGACCTTGAGGGGGACACACGCTGAAGCTGAGCCCTTCCTCCAGAGTGGTCTGCAGGCTGCCCTCTGAACTGCCCGTGGCCAGAGAGGAGTCACTGTGGGACGGGTGCTGCTCACAGAGGGAGGGGGTGGTGAGAGGAAGGGAAATGAAGAAATTAGTACTTCATAGAAAACATAGATATTAGATTAGATTCCTTTATGGTCACTACACAGAGTACAGCGAAATTCCAAGTATTCCCAAAGGTGCAATCACACATAACAGACCGTATAAGTATCATTTGATAATACAAGCTAAAAACATTTAATATATACTTATATATATATTGATATTGAAGTGACTGTTATTTTGTATATATTGATTATTGTGCTTTTATTTAGGTTTTAATGTGTGTATATGTATAACAGTGTCTTTTGATTGTGTGTATATATAGGTATATACATCTATTTATACATATTTTTAAATACATTTGATTTTGTATTCGGGATTGTGGGAAACGGTATTTTGATCTCTCTGTCTTACATTATTCCTGGTTTGCACCACAAAACATTTTATTTATTCACAAGATTAGATTTAAAATGAGTGATTTAAAAATACTTCAAATTTGCTCCAGCCTGTGGACAGTGATGGTGTTGGCTCGACTGTTTTCAACATGGCGGACAGGTCACAAACGCTCTAATTTTACAGAGGGCATTTGAGGAGAAATTAAGGCACTTTAAAAGCATTAATGTTGCTTCATATATCATCAGTGCTGCCAAGGGCATTGGCTGCCAACGGCATGTCCGTGCTGACAGCAGTGTCAACAACACGCACATCTTTGCAAAGTTCACCAAAGTGGAACTTGTTCTGATGCAAAGACACAAGTTTGCTTCAGCAATGGAAGATAATCTTCTTATTCGACCCTTTGCTCAACCACAATCTTTCTGTCAAGTTATAACTTATTACACATAAATGTCTCACTTTTGAAGAATTGTTTGAACAAGCATTAAGGACTAATGAAACCAGTTTTTCTTGAATTTTGCTATAACCTAAACTTCAAATCAAGTAAGTTCCTGAATCTGATTCTGAGTCGTTTTTCTTCAACTCTTTTAAAAAGTAATTCAACATTTTAGATCACAGTTTAAATTGGACTTTAGAAAGTTGCACTAAAAGCGCAGATTTTAATAACCCATAAAGAGAAGTTTAAAACATACATTGTTAAATTGAAGGTAGGTTTGAGGTATTGGTGGAAGATAATTACAAAACTATTTCCCAAATTGGGATCAATAAAGTACTTCTTATCTTATCTTATCTTAAAGGTGGGGTAGGTAAGTTTGAGAAACCGGCTCGAGATACACTTGTTATATTCCATGGAATGCTCTTAACATCCCGATAGCAATGAATATCTGAAGTGCTTTGACAAAAAATCCATAAAAAAATGTCATCTGTGGAAGCCGTAGTACTGTAAAAAGCACGACCAATCATCTGAGCCGGCCCGGCTAAAATAACTGGATGGCCTACCTGCCTGTCAGCCTTCCATCTGTGCACAAACAGATCTCGTGCCCTCATTGGTCATGTGCGCGTTCGTGTGTGTTGGAGGAGGGGCTCTATAAGGAAGTGGCAGATTTTCTCCGGTTGTGTATTTTCAAATTCTAGTGATCTCGAGCCGGTTTCTCAAACTTACCTACCCCACCTTTAACTCAAATGTCCATGTATGGTTTAAAGTGTAAAGTTCGTCCTGATTGGTGCACCCCTTCTTATCAATGTGTCACATAGCATTTGTTTAATTGCATATGATACATCAACATTATTCATACATCCCAGCACTGTTACTGCCATGCTCTCAAAGGGAAATGAGAGTTTATGAAAAAGGAGAAATGGAGGGATTGGGAGAAAAGAGGAAAAAGATGGAGGACAGGGAGAAGAAAGAGGCGTTCAGAGACACCAGAAAAAGACATAAAGATATAACACAATAAAAAGAGACAGAAGAGAAAGTGAAGATCCAGAGTGTGCACGGTATCAGACTCAGGGCTAATTAGCTGAGCGCCGCAGAGCTTTGGATCATAGAGGCACTCAGGCACAAGCTAAACAAACCAAAACAGGTAGAGGGGAGAGAACAGAGAAGCCCGTCTCCATGGTTACACGGCGGCAAGAACAAAAATAAGTGCCTTTTCATCCTGGCTTGTTTTCATGCAGAAGCCAACGCAGGGGGAGGTGTTGGATTCAATACGAAATGAGATCATACCTTTATTTATAACTAAATAAATGATGGGGAGTTTCACACAAAAGAACATCAATAGAGATGTTGGAGGCGTGTGTTCAACAGGTTGGAAACTGGATGCTGCAGATACATTTCTACAGGTGTCAGGTTACTCAAAATCTACGATTCAGTTTGACTTTCAGCTTTAAAGTCACTATTTCCTTGGTTGTTATTTGTTCCAGCACGGCAGCTATGGAGTCTATATTGAAAAAATTCAACAGGTAATTGGTTTAATGCTCTTTCAAACATCAGTTACACATTCATTACATTACACTGGCTTTAATACTAGTTGAGCATAACATTTTGATATGTATCTGTGTCTCTAGTTATTGTGTTATTTTATATGTGTTCCCTGTACAGCACTTTGGTCAACTGAGGTGGTTTTAAATCAGCTATATAAAGAAATAAAGATTGAGATTGAGATGCATATTATTTCCTTAAAACATAGGCTGTTGCATCAAATCTGATTGTTGGCGTTTGTACATACAATAAGGCCATATAGTCCAATTTAAATAGCTTGCTTGAAATGTAACATCAGAACTTATTTCCCTAGTCAATTGGAGGGGTAGTTCCAATCCCGCCAGGAACACCACCACTAGTGTGCCCTTGAGTAAGGCACTTAGCCCGTAGTTACTCCAGGGAGAATGTCCCTGTAATCGGTCATTGTAAGTCGCTTTGGATAAAAGCGTCAGCTAAATGAAATGTAATGTAATGAATAAATAGCGTTTTGGCGGCAGGGAAACATAGTGGGAGAGAACAAATGTTTTAACATAAAACGGCAATTTTCACCAGTCTGTTATTACCAGTTTAATCACTGTGTGTCCTCTCTGGATACTTCTGTTCCAGTAACAAACTCCTGAACAATGAAAACTGAAGTCATCATAACAGAAATACAAAAACTGAGGCCTGTACTACGAATCCAGTTCAACAGACCCTGGATATGTCTGAGTTATCTTACCTAACCCAAAACAAACGCGATCTCGCTAAGCGGTCCTACGACGCTGGCCATCAACTCGGTAAATCAAGCCCGGTGTGCCCTATCTAGTTATGTGCACGTTCACATGAAAGGGGTGGGGTTAGCAACATTTGACCAATCATAAACATGGACAAGCGTACTGACAGCGCAGCGTCATACTTCATGAATGAAAAGTAAACTATAATATTAGACAAATATGAAGACGTTAAACTTTAAACATCCATGACTTAAACACTTTATCCAGGATCAAAGCCACATAGCTGCACCTGCAAGGTGAATACAGCTGGTAAAAGAAAAAGCGTTTGAATGCGTACATTAACAGGTTTATGAAATCACTGCCCCGTCTAAGACACGATCTGACTTTAATTACATTTGACTCGAGTGTTTCTTCAACTTAATGTGTTGCTTAAAATAATACTTCTGCATACAGGATGTGACACTGTGAGTGTTGCACGGCCAGATACGGCTCAGCTGACTCAGATAAGGAAATATATGATACATTATGATGTGATATGATATGAATGATAATGGGACACATCGACGTCTGCACTCACAGTGCCGCGGACTGTACTTAATGTTACTTTGATCCGGTTACTTACATTATACATACATTGGCAAATCCCAATTCTACCATTGGGTTGTTAGGGTTAGTTTAGGGTATTTGGTTGGTTGTACATGTTCCTGTATAATGCATAAACTCTTTCTTTCTAGACGTGTTAGTAAGATATATGTTTAATAATTACTGTTTAGTGTCTAGGCCCCTATTCTAAAGCTTCAGATCCCGATTCACACATTCTGTCTCACATTTCTTTGTTTTATACATCATTTGGCAAATCCAATCTGCCTGCCTGAATTATTTTTTGATCCATGACAACTCTGGTTCACTCTGGTTCATTGATCTGTTTACAGTCCGAGGTACTGATACAGTCCATCCATCCGTCCGTCCGTCCATCCGTCCATAATACCTGTGAGCTCAGAGGCCTGCTGTTGGCTCCGTTTAATGCCCTTACAACCATCATTTACACATTAGAGTATTTGGTATATTTGAGGTGTTTTCTTTTTGTTTGTAGAGGTTCCTGTATAATGCATGAACTCTCTCTTTCTAGACGTGTTAGTAAGTAAGCTATATGTTTAATAATTCCTGTTTAGTGTCTGGGCCCCTATTCTAAAGCCTCAGTTTTTCAGGGGGTCCAATTTCAAACATCTCCATTCTGTCGATTGTACTATTATTTGTCTTATATATCATTTGGCAAATCCGATCTGCCTGCCTGAAGTATTTTTTGATCCATGACAACTCTGGTTCACTCTGGTTCATTGATCTAAATACACTCAGAAGTACGGATCTGTCCGTCCATCCATCCGTTCATCTGTTAATAATACCTGAGAGCTCAGAGGCCTGCTGTTTTCTCCAGGTGAGCGCAGCGAGGCCCAGGAGGCCGGGGAGGGCAGCCTGGACGGGCCTCTGTCTCCAGGACCAACACTGATCCTGGGACTGCTCGGATGAGCTGCAGCAGCCGGGTGGAAGAAGTCTGCTGGGAGGTGGAAGACCGGAGAAGAACCGCCTTCACCTCGACTTCCCCCATCTCCATCTGAAGACAGAAAGGTTAGAACTTAAAGGTGGGGTAGGTCATTTTGGAGAAACCAGCTCGAGATCGCTAGAATTTGAAAATACACAACCGGAGAAAATCTGCCACTTCCTCACAGAGCCCCTCCTCCAACACACACGAACGCGCACATGACCAATGAGGGCACGAGATAAGTTTGTGCACAGATGGAAGGCTGACAGGCAGGTAGGCCATCCAGTTATTTTAGCCGGGCCGGCTCAGATGATTGGTCGTGCTTTTTACAATACTACAGCTTCCACAGATGAACTTTTTTATGGATTTTTTGTCAAAGCACTTCAGATATTCATTGCTATCGGGATGTTAAGAGCATTCCATGGAATATAACAAAAAGTGTATCTCGAGCCGGTTTCTCAAACTTACCTACCCCACCTTTAAAGGTCACCTATTGTGCAAAATCCACTTTTTCATGTCTTTTATACATAAACATGTGTCCCCTCTGTGGAAAGAGATTCAGAACGTTTCAGGAACAAAGATTCTCTCACTTTTTGTCCTGATCCAAAACCTGTCTGAAAATGAGCTGATCAGATTTTGGCCACTTTATGATGTCATAACGATTTTTTGGCTTGTGCAACTATTAGCCAATCACCAACCAAGGTAACCCCCCCCCCCACCACCTTATCACATATGCTGTATAGAGGTCTATGAAAAAAAGAGGACAAATTCTACCCCCAAAACTTACAAACTTACAAATGATGTATCACTTGAATAGAGACTCTTATGGCACTACTTCTATTCTATTGTATTGTATTTACTTGCACTATTTCATCTGTTTTATTGTGTTGCACTGTTGGAGGAGCCTGGGACCTAAGATTTTCAATAAAAGCCTTGAACCTTGAATCTTGAAAAAGCAGAAGTAACAGTGTAAAGTAATGTATTGTTATGTAAACCAGTCCCCCATGTCTTCAGTGACAGTCTGTAATGTCGTGTCTCAGTGAATTGACTCTGCTTGTATCTCACCATCTGTTCCTGTGATGGCGGTCATGTTACGGAGGCGGTGAGCCACCATTAAACCATAACATATCATTCATCAACATCTAAAAGTCTGCATTTGGGCTGGCATCATCTATCACTGCTTTAATTGCAGAGGAAGTCAATCAACGGTGTGAGATATGAGACACGAGTCTTGAGTTGGAGGCGCTCAGAGAAAGCCTTGTGTTATTTAAACGATACGATCAATGTCACTTCAAAGTCAGGATTTAATGAAATCCTGGTGTTTAGATACCAGGCAGGGTCACAGAGAACTCTGATAAGGATAATAAGGAGCGCTGATGAAAGGTAACCCTGAGAGGGATTATTTTAATACGACGGGATGATGTGGAATATTCAATCTAACCATTTTGCTGCTGTCGAATGAAAAACGATTAGGAAAAAGTAGGTTTTTACTGAAAGGAAAACTACTCAGACCCTCATATACATTTATATTGTTGAAATGATATGGTGAGTAAGGGATAATGTGCAGCGAGGCGGTCATCATGGGGAAACGTTTTATTGATTTAAAATTACATTCATCCGCTAATAAAAAAAGTCCGTTGTTACCGTTTGAACTACATAGCAACGGCAGGAACTGCTTCGATAGCGTTTTTGAGGAGCAGATACAGACTTGCTTTAAAAGTAGCACAATTCATTATGTCAAACCTTGGAAAGTATCTAGATATCCCTGCCCTAATGCCAAAGGAACTGCACACTGAATATGTTTTGCCGTTTGATGTCTGGACCGTTGTGTAAAAAGGACCGCAGCTCCGTGTTGAGGGTTTCTGCCCCGTTACTTCTCCGCTGTTTTCTTGTCCCTCTTGTCTTTTTCTTTTCTTCGCTGGGGACTCATCAGCCACTAACCATTCATCCAAATTACTGTGCTCTCCAATTAATATTAAAATCCTCCATGTTGCTCTCAGACGGTAGACAACGGAAAACTAAAGACAAGCAAACAGTCGGCCAAACTGTATACAGTGAAATCGACCGGACTTCTTTCTGCAGATGTGAGCGTCCTTAACAACGGTCAATAAGTCCTTGACAGCGATCTGTACTACTGGATTAACAACGTGTCACGTGTTCTGAATTGACCAATAAGAATCGAGTATTCAACTAAGCCATGTAATAACAATCTATATTGTATCACCAAAGCCTTAGAAAAAAACGAAGAATAGAGGAAAAAACGAAGAATAGAGGAAAAAACTAAAAAAGTGCAAAAAAGGCAATTTGTTGTGATTTGTAAAAACTTTTTCTGCACAAACCTTGTTTACAATCTCCTAATAAAACATTTGCAAAGCCTGAATCTGATGTCAGGAAGTAGAGTGCATGTGATGTTGCTCTTGATTTAAACAAATTAGAGATCCATTCAGAAAAATGTCTCCATGGCATTAATGGTTAGACGCCTTTTAGTTGTGTTTAGATATAGTTTAACATATCAAACTGTATGTGCTTTATGATTACCATCTACCATTGGTTCTGCCACCTATTTTCTTATTAATCGGCATCACAACTGGTGTGATCCCATCACAACATGGTCTCTAGGTTAATTAGTATTTTTAATGTCTATAATACTTTGCCTTTAAATCTATAAATCTGATCATACTTGAGTCGGTGAGAAATAGTAACCAGAAAAACAAGAGCATTTGTTTTTTCAAATTACTTCAATTTAATAATCTTTATTTATCGTAGTGAAGCATGGCATAAAGCAATATTCTCAAACTGTTGTGGATGAATTTAATGTGAATTATTGGGCGTTCAAGGCCATTGAAAACCTACATATTTTGTCATGTGGGGGGGGTTGTCTCACAGATTCATTCTTTCATTCTCTTTTGATGGAAGTACACATAAAACACAGTATTTTAGACACTGTACTACCATACTGTGTACTGTTGTACCCAGAGGTTGGAAGTAGTGGAGTACAAATACTTAGTTACTGTACTTAAGTACATTTTTCTGGTATCAGTACTTTACTCCACTACTTATTGTTCTGACGACTTTTTACTTTGACTTCTTACATTTTGAATATCTGTACTTTCTACTTCTTTACATGTTGAACAAAACACAAATACCTGTACTTTCTACTTCTTACATGTTGAACACAAATACCTGTACTTTCTACTTCTTACATGTTGAACACAAATACCTGTACTTCTACTTCTTACATGTTGAACACAAATACCTGTACTTTCTACTTCTTACATGTTGAACCCAAATACCTGTACTTTCTACTTCTTACATGTTGAACTCAAATACCTGTACTTTCTACTTCTTACCATGTTGAACTCAAATACCTGTACTTTCTACTTCTCACATGTTGAACACAAATACCTGTACTTTCTACTTCTCACATTTCCCAAACAGGCTGGTTCCTTTAGTTTGAATGTGTGTTTGGTGGCGTGATCATTATTATTTAGAGTCATTGCGTGCCTATTGATTTGAACACGATCCGTGTATCCATCATTTCCTGGTCTTCTCTAAAGAAGAGGGACCAATGAAAACGTTGTCATGTTGCCGTTGTTCAGCATGGAAACATTCATTAGCTAACAATGACATTATTGTTCTATTAATATAAAGGGAGGTCAGGTACTCTTTAAAACAGCTGCTAGTTATGGGTACTTTTTACTGAAGTACATTTCAAAGCCCTCTTTACTTTTACTTGAGTAAAGAAGTTTAGTCAGTACTTCTACTTTCACCAGAGTATTTTTAAACACGAGTATCTGTACTTCTACTTGAGTAAAGGATGTGTGTACTGTTGCCATCTCTGGTGTTACCTGTGCACGGCGTGGGGCTCTGCTGCTCCAGCGAGGGACTGTTCACCTGAGGATGGACGCCCACCTCGTACAGCTCCTGGACCCCCTCCTCGCTTCCTGAGCTGGAGGGAAGAAGCCCCCTGTAGCACCCCTGGGTGGGCAACTCCTCCGAACTGTGGGAGTCACTGCTGCCTCTCTGAGAGCGTGAAAAGAAGAAGAGAAAATGAAGATATGAAGCGATTAAAACAGAGACAAAGACAGAAGCTTGATATCCAGGTGCACCGATGTTCACCGGAGCGAGAAGAGATATTAACTGAAGCCTTTTATCCGCCTTGTCATAATGGAAATCTGCACAATATGTTTCCAATTTCAAAAAGCTCTCTTTTCATGTCTCTTCCTTTATCCATCTATACAAGGCTGATTACATGTGGATGTGGTAAAGGAGTAACGGCAGGCTTCAAAGCCTCAGACTGCTGCCCGTTGTTGTCGGACGTAAACTGGATCAAATGAATCGGCCTTCAATAACGCAGCGATGAAAAAGACCAGGTGGAGCCGCCGAGAGATACGTGTTAACTGGAAGATGGAGGTATTAAAGACATGCCCACACACACTCACACACACTCTTATCCCAGCATGCTGACATCAAGAGCTCGGAGGGAGGCAGGTGTTTTAATTAGGCAGCAAAGCGTGTAAATAGTAATTAATGATTATTAGTAAGATTGAAGGGGCATAATGACAAGAGCTGTGATACCCCAAAGACATGACACTGTGTGTGTGTGTGTGTGTGTGTGTGTGTGTGTGTGTGTGTGTGTGTGTGTGGTGTGTGTGTGTGTGTGTGTGTGTGTGTGTGTGTGTGTGTGTGTGTGTGTGTGTGTGTGTGTGTGTGTGTGTGTGTGTGTGTGTGTGTGTGTGTGTGTGTGTGTACCTGGCTGTATCTGACCAGCATCTGGTAGCAGCTGTGTTCGTCCAGGCTGAGGTCATCAGGCAGCGCCGGAGACGAGGACTTGTCCGACATCTGCTCCGACATCAGAGACGCCTGCTCCACCTCCGCCAGCTGGATCTGAACACACACACACACACACACACACACACGCGCACACACACGTGCACACACACACACACACACACACACACACACACACACACACACACACACGTTTTAGATGCAGTATCTCAACAGGAAGTGATGTCAACACACCTTGATACTGAAAACAAAGCTGCTGAAGAAGTTGCATCATTTCTTTGAATCATCCCAAAACGTAGGGTCATCATTATCACACACAAAGAGAAGGAAATGAAAACCAGAATTTAAACAGAGAATAAAACAAACTAAAGAAATAAAACATAAATAAATATGCTATAAAAGACTTTCTCAAAAAGTGGGTTTCTTAAGGGCGATTAAAAAAAATGTAAATTGCAAAAACAAAAATGTACCAAGTCATTATCTTTTTTAAAACAAGTCTGACATACAGTAACATAAAGACATTTGATAAATCATAAAAAGAACAGTTTGTATTTAAAATTAGAATAATAAATGATAATTTTGAGAAATGGAAAAAAACATTTGGGATCTGAAGGTCGTGTGAAAAAAGTCGTAATTTATAAAATGTTTTTTCTTATATAATCGTAAGAGGGAAAAATATGTGTCCATTCAAAGCAGAAATAAATATTTTCTTTTACTCAAAGTCTTATAAATAGATAAATGATGGTTTCTAAGATGGCTCCCCCCCCGCTGTGTGGAGAGAAGATTACATGAATATGATAAACAGCTTTAATATCGAGGGTTGAGGAACAGAAACGAGGAAGCAGACGAGAGGAAGGGAGATGAATATCCTGAGGAATAAAACCACACATCTGCATTCCTGCCAACGTCTCAGCTTTTCATTTGTGTGTGTGTGTGTGTGTGTGTGTGTGTGTGTGTGTGTGTGTGTGTGTGTGTGTGTGTGTGTGTGTGTGTGTGTGTGTGTGTGTGTGTGTGTTTAATGCCAGAGGCAACAGAGATACACAGTTATAGTGGTGAAGGTCACACCTCTTCACACACATCATGATATCTAAATCACACACACACACACACACACACACACACACACACACACACACACACACACACACACACACACACACACACACACACACACACACACACACACACACACACACACACACACACACACACACACTCCTACACATGTTCCTGTATGTATTTAACCTCTTATACTCTATTTGCTGTTCGGGTCAGAATGTCAGCAGATCTTATGGAAATGATTTGGCTTTGTTTAAAAAATGTAAACAAATAAATATATGTATATACATATGTTAAAAACAAATGGTGAACATATACAACAGAAAATGTAAATCAACATGTAATGTCCGCCATAGAGTAGGAGGAAGGAGCATGCTTATCTTCCCCTGTATTATAAATCAATACTAAATTACATTAGTAGTCCCTCCGCCCAGCATCCATCCCCACAACTACATCACTGTATTCATCTCCATTTGACATAATCAACCATGCTTCCTATAGGGTCTGGTTAATACATACATAGACCACCCAATACCCTTGTTTTTCATCCTTTTTTCTGCAACCTGCAAATATAGTTTTTTGTGTATGTTTATAAAATGTCTGATATCTTCCATTATTACTGAGGGCCAATTCAAAATGTACAACGGACCACAGTTTGGACACCCTTCCTGTACAGTATCTTAATAGTATTTTCATATCTGTTGCGTTGCCGTGCTTTTTGAGAAAATTGAATAAAATTACAATCTTTGGGCACTCACTTCATCAGGAGTGAAACATGCTGACAACATCACATTTATAACCCCTCAAAGTTCCCAAAGATAAGAACTTCAAATGTTGTTTTTATAATCGGACCATCCTGTTTTGTATTTGTCATTGAAAATAAAATCAGATAAAAGGGAATAACCAGATTTAATGTTCGCTCTAAAGATAGAAAAAGCTGGATCCAATACAACACATCTGACCACACACTGATGCACACTGAATATGCCGCTCACACACACACACACATGTTAACATATCCATCACACACAGGAACCCAAACCAATTTCAGCGCAGCAAACGTGATTCCATGTTTTTTTTTAAATGTCATTATCTTATATAAATCTTTTGATTAACTAACAACACACTTTTATTTAAAAAGGTTAAATAGTTATTATAGTGTGTGTATGTGTGTGTGTGTGTGTGTGTGTGTGTGTGTGTGTGTGTGTGTGTGTGTGTGTGTGTGTGTGTGTGAGTCTGACCTCCTGTGGGTGGTCCTTGCAGTCCTTGCAGACAGGGGGGGGGGCAGTAATGGTGGAACACTGAGCCGGAGAGGTTGTCGATCATGTCTCCTTCAAACGAGTCCTTGATGAGCAGAGACACACTGTCCAGCCACTGGCTCTCCTACACACAATCACACACACAATCACACACACACACACACACACACACACACACACACACACACACACACACACACACACACACACACACACACACACACACACACACACACACACACACACACACACACACACACACACACACACACACACTTTTGTTTACTTCCGGAACATAGTGACATCACTATGTAACACTTGCGCTACTATATGAACATCAGCAGGAGAGGACTCTTTAAAGTAGAGACACTACATACTGATATACATCTGAACATCAGCAGGAGAGGACTCTTTAAAGTAGAGACACTACATACTGATATACATCTGAACATCAGCAGGAGAGCACTCTTTAAAGTAGAGACACTACGTACTGATATACACCTGAATATCAGCAGGAGAGGACTCTTTAAAGTAGAGACACTACATACTGATATACACCTGAACATCAGCAGGAGAGGACTCTTTAAAGTAGAGACACTACATACTGATATACACCTGAACATCAGCTGGAGAGGACTATTTAAAGTAGAGACACTACATACTGATATACACCTGAACATCAGCAGGAGAGGACTCTTTAAAGTAGAGACACTACATACTGATATACACCTGAACATCAGCAGGAGAGGACTCTTTAAAGTAGAGACACTACATACTGATATACACCTGAACATCAGCAGGAGAGGACTCTTTAAAGTAGAGACACTACATACTGATATACACCTGAACATCAGCAGGAGAGGACTCTTTAAAGTAGAGACACTACATACTGATATAGACCTGAACATCAGCAGGAGAGGACTCTTTAAAGTAGAGACACTACATACTGATATACACCTGAACATCAGCAGGAGATGACTCTTTAAAGTAGAGACACTAAATACTGATATACACCTGAACATCAGCAGGAGATGACTCTTTAAAGTAGAGACACTACATACTGATATACACCTGAACATCAGCAGGAGAGCACTCTTTAAAGTAGAGACACTACATACTGATATACACCTGAACATCAGCAGGAGAGGACTCTTTAAAGTAGAGACACTACATACTGATATACACCTGAACATCAGCAGGAGAGGACTCTTTAAAGTAGAGACACTACATACTGATATACATCTGAACATCAGCAGGAGAGGACTCTTTAAAGTAGAGACACTACATACTGATATACACCTGAACATCAGCAGGAGAGGACTCTTTAAAGTAGAGACACTACATACTGATATACACCTGAACATCAGCAGGAGAGCACTCTTTAAAGTAGAGACACTACATACTGATATACACCTGAACATCAGCAGGAGAGGACTCTTTAAAGTAGAGACACTACATACTGATATACACCTGAACATCAGCAGGAGAGGACTCTTTAAAGTAGAGACACTACATACTGATATACATCTGAACATCAGCAGGAGAGGACTCTTTAAAGTAGAGACACTACATACTGATATACACCTGAACATCAGCAGGAGAGGACTCTTTAAAGTAGAGACACTACATACTGATATACACCTGAACATCAGCAGGAGAGGACTCTTTAAAGTAGAGACACTACATACTGATATACACCTGAACATCAGCAGGAGAGGACTCTTTAAAGTAGAGACACTACATACTGATATACACCTGAACATCAGCAGGAGAGGACTCTTTAAAGTAGAGACACTACATACTGATATACATCTGAACATCAGCAGGAGAGGACTGTTTAAAGTAGAGACACTACATACTGATATACACCTGAACATCAGCAGGAGAGGACTCTTTAAAGTAGAGACACTACATACTGATATACACCTGAACATCAGCTGGAGAGGACTCTTTAAAGTAGAGACACTACATACTGATATACACCTGAACATCAGCAGGAGAGGACTCTTTAAAGTAGAGACACTACATACTGATATACTTATTTTTCTTTGAGAGACTCTGGACTTCTTTATAGGAGCTGTACAATAATACATCTCCACAGGGAGCCTAAATGATCCGTGCAAACTCTAGAAAGCTTTTGCAAAATATATTCTAAACAGCATGTATTCAGTAATGAGACTGAAATAAGTTGCCTTAATGTTGTTTGCCCTCTCCACAGCTTCCTGAGGACTCTGACTGTGTTTATGTGCCTTTGATTACGGCCAAAGTGTGTTCTTGGTTGGTAGAAACTCTGCTGTTCATGTTTTCAAGTTGTTTGGTTATTTGTCGCTCGGACGGGAAGTAAATAAGGTGCTCGACAGCCTCTTAATCACATTTCAAAATGACTGGCTGGGTTTTATTTAGGAGTTCAAACGTTGTTACATTCAAGGATTTTGTGAGGTTTTCAACAAGAAGCTATTCCTTTGTGATTTCATCTTGTGTGTGTTTGGCTACTTTTAAACACAGTTCTCCCTCTAAGTACTGTTTTTGTTCTCCTTTTATGCACTTATTTTCCTTCAGCAATCATTATACAACCACATAATCTCAATATGAATGGGTATAAAAATAGTCCAAATACTGTGTTTTTTTTATTCTGACGGAGCCGTTTGCTGGCTAATCCGAACAGAGATTTAAAACTCTACATGTAGAGAGACACATGAAAGAGTTCCTCCTCCGTCTCATCTCTTTCTTTACTCCTCTTCTGGTTACAAATACCAGAGAGGCTGACAGACGATGAGCTGGAAACACAATGACTCTGAAACACCCATTGATTCAGAGTCATTGCGATAGATACAATTATGAATATGAATTAAACGTCTGAATTACTTGGGTTCATTTGGTTCACACTGAACTGCAGAGGTGTAAAGTAACTCAGTAGATGTACTCAAGTAATACTTAAGTACACTTTTGAGGTACTTGTACTTGACTATTTATGTATTTCCATGTTATGCTACTTTGTACTTATACTCCACTAAAATACTATTTAATACCTTTAGTTACTTTACAGATTTTGATTTTTTTGTCTTTTACTCAAGTACAAGATCTGAGTACTTCTACATTTACTCAAGTACAAGATCTGAGTACTTCTACCTTAACTCAAGTACAAGTTCTGAGTACTTCTACTTTTACTCAAGTACAAGATCTGAGTACTTCTACCTTTACTCAAGTACAAGTTCTGAGTACTTCTACTTTCACTCAAGTACAAGATCTGAGTACTTCTACATTTACTCAAGTACAAGATCTGAGTACTTCTACATTTACTCAAGTACAAGATCTGAGTACTTCTACCTTAACTCAAGTACAAGTTCTGAGTACTTCTACTTTTACTCAAGTACAAGATCTGAGTACTTCTACCTTTACTCAAGTACAAGTTCTGAGTACTTCTACTTTTACTCAAGTACAAGATCTGAGTACTTCTACTTTTACTCAAGTACAAGATCTGAGTACTTCTACTTTGACTCAAGAACAAGATCTGAGTACTTCTACTTTTACTCAAATAGATAGATAGATCGTACTTTATTGATCCCAAATTTGGAAATTGTTTTTGTTACAGCAGCATAAAAGGTATTTTACAATAAAACAAAACTACAAAATATACAAGAATAGAAATAAAATAAAATAAAATATAAAATATAAAATATACATGTCGAAATAGAAAATGTACATGCAGATATTATATATATATATACAAATATATATATATATATTCAAAATATATGGAATATGGAGTATTAAATATGAAACAGATTATGTGTGAGTAAAATGTACAACGTGGTAATATTCAAGAGAAACTATGGAGCAGAGAGTTCTCTTCCAGCCAGAGGTGATTTGTTGTACAGAGTTATGGCACTGCAGAGCTGCAGCAGTCTGTTGGAGAAGGAGCTCCGCTGACTGTCCAGCTGCAGGTGGAGAGGATGGGTGGGGTTATCCATGATGGACAACAGCCTGTTCAGTGTCCTCCTCTCCACCACAGCTTCAAAGGGGTCCAGCTTGATGCCGATGACTGACCCAGCTTTCCTGATCAGTTTATTGATCCTGCTGGTGTCACCGGCTCTGATGCTGCCCCCCCAGCAGACCGCAGCAAAGAAGAGTGCACTAGCCACAACAGACTGATAGAAGATCTCCAGCATCTTACTGCATACGTTGAAGGATCTCAGCTTCCTCAGAAAATAGAGTCGGCTCATCCCCTTCTTGTACACAGCGTCAGTGTTGATCCTCCAGTTCAGCCCATTGTCTAAGTGCACTCCCAGGTACTTGTAGACCTCCACAACTGCCACATCCTCTCCTAGAATGCACAGGGGCAGAGGAGGAGATGTCCTCTTCCTCCTGAAATCAATGACCATCTCTCTGGTCTTGGCCACATTCAGAAGCAGATGATTTCTTCCAGTCCACTCAACAAAATCACCCACCAGCGCTCTGTACTCCTCCTCCCGTCCATCCCTTATACACCCTACCACTGCAGAGTCGTCCGAAAACTTCTGCAGGTGGCATGACTGAGTTGTATAGAAAGTCAGAGGTGTATAAGGTGAACAGGAAAGGAGACAGCACAGTCCCCTGTGGGGCTCCAATACTACCAACCACCACATCAGACAGCACACTGCCCAGCCGGACGTACTGTGGGCTGTCCGTGAGGTAGTTGGTAATCCAGGAGATGGTGGACGAGTCTACCCTCATAGCCTGCAGCTTGTCACTCAGTAGCCGAGGCTGGATCGTGTTGAATGCACTGGAGAAATCAAAAAAGGTGATTCTCACAGTGCAACCCGATCCATTCAGGTATGAGTGAGCACGCTGCAGCAGGTAAATAATGGCATCGTCCACCCCCAGGTGAGGCTGGTAGGCAAATTGCAGAGGGTCAAGGAATGATCTCACCTGCGGTCTGAGATGGGCCAAGACCAGTCTCTCAAGCACCTTCATCACATGAGATGTGAGTGCTACAGGGCGATAGTCATTGAGCCCAGAAGGAGTCGTCTTTTTAGGGACCGGAACAACGCAGGACGTCTTCCACAGCACCGGGATGGTCTCCAGGTGCAGGCTGAGGTTGAAGAGATATTGGAGAACAGGAGCCAGCTGGCGGGCACAGGTCCTCAGGACCCTGGGGCTGATACCATCAGGGCCAGCAGCCTTGCCTTGGTGGAGTTTTTCCATCTGTCTCTGGACCTGTCCTGTGCTCACAGTGAAGCGGGGGGGGGGGGGGCTTGATGGCAGGGGGGGATAGAGGGGGGGGGGTCTGAGGCAAGATGAGCAGAGGGGGGGGGGGGGGGGGGGGGGGTCAGCGGCAATGTGAGCAGAGGGGGGATGCTGACGCCAGGCTGAGAGGAGGAGGTGAGGTGAGAAGTGGAGGTGGAGGAGACAGCAGCGGGTGGAGAGCTAAACCTATTGAAGAATGTGTTCAGCTCGTTGGCCCTCTCCAGGGTGCCCACAGTCAGTCTGTCTCTCCCTTTGAAGCCAGTGATAGCCTTCATCCCAGCCCAGACATCCCTGCTATTGTTCTGCTGGACAAATACAAGATCTGAGTACTTCTACTTTTACTCAAGTACAAGATCTGAGTACTTTTACTCAAGTACAAGATCTTAATACTTCTACCTTTACTCAAGTACAAGATCTGAGTACTTCTACTTTTACTCAAGTACAATATCTGAGTACTTCTACTTTTACTCAAGTACAAGATCTGAGTACTTTTACTCAAGTATCAGATCTGAGTACTTCTACTTTTACTCAAGTATCAGATCTGAGTACTTCTCCTTTTACTCAAGTATCAGATCTGAGTACTTCTACTTTTACTCAAGTATCAGATCTAAGTAATGATAACACTTCTGTTCCTTCAGAGTCACATGTAGTCCCTTTCTTCCCAAACCTTCTCTTATGTTTCTCTCACTTTAATTGTAGATATGTGCTTTCCCCTGCTTCCTTTCTTTCGGCGTCAGTCAGCATGTCCTGTCCTCCTGTGCCGGTGCTATCATTAAATGTGAGTGTTATTACGGATGTAGCTCGCACCGACTTGTTGTTTGAGCAATCAGCAATCAGAGAGCAGTTGAACTTCTTTATATCGTCTACATACGTGTTTCCATGCATTGGTGTTAACGTCAAAGACACCTTGCATTGGCACACGTATAGCACATCTGTGTTTTATGAATACATCCAGCTGCAGCACCGACTGCTGTACGTATGAAGTCCTGAAATAACATGCCAATCATTCATTAGCCGCGTTCACACCGGAGTACTTTTCCCCGTACTTTTCGCGTTTAGTTCCGTTAGTACCCCTTATGTCGCGTTCACACCAAAAAGAGCACTTCATCTCGGGAACTTTTACCCCCATTTTTAGTGCCTGCTGAGAGATGGTACTTTCCTGGGGAAATAAAGTGCCCCAGTTCTGATTGGCTGGGCGAATTGCAAACCACGCCCCATACAACTCTGAAATGTTTTGTAGAGCCGCCATTTTATTTGCTGGCATTAGCATTATTAGCATTAGCATTTGCCCAGCGCACAAACGCAGAGAGACTAACTTATGGCAACACAAAATAAAACATGGGAGCGGTGGAGATGAGGAGGTGTCGGCGTTCTGGCGATTTACTCTGAAGCCAGTCCCCAACTCCGGGGACTTCCGGCCGGGGACTCCGGGTGGCAGTATATGCTGTGAAGTGGTTTGCGGCCTGCCAGTAAACCCAAAGCAGAAGAAGAAGAAGTGACGTCAGCAGCTCATTTGCGTAATCTTCCCTCAGGGAAAAGTACTCCGGTGTGAACGCGATCTGTACTAAATGCCCTGGGGTAATAAGTGCCGGGGCACTAAGTACAGCAAAGTACTTGGTGTGAACGCAGCTATTGTTTATTTTAGAGCTTCTCCTTTTTTTCAGACGATGTCTCCAGGATGACACCGAGCTTCCCTCATCCATCTCTTTTGGAAACATTGGAAGAAGTCAATGTTCTCTGTCTTGGCTATGTCGAAGAACAATAGAGTGGAAAGTTAAAAACAAACTTTTTTGCAGAGTCTAAGAATATATTTCTTATATTAGAAACAACCCATGAACTATTCTAGAAGTTAAACTCAAAGATCATTTGTTGAACTACATAGAGTTCTTCGCCGAACCCCAAAACAATCTTTAAAAATGTTTAATAATTCCCAGACAACACCAGAGATGAAAGCCACCTCTTAATGAGCAATGTTCCAGACGTCTGAGCATGTGCATAATTACAGACGTGCATTTATACACAAAGCTTCCTGTTCTGTTTTCTTTGTGGGAAAGTTGCAATTACAACTTTTCTGCAACATGTAGGGAACACAAACTTTATAAAAATAGCATATGTTTTCAGACTCTGGACTATGGAGCTTTCCTTTTTATCTCTTTGAAATATATTATTAAATTGTATATATTTGGGTTTTTAACAGACAAAACAAAAAGTCGAACCTTGGACTTTGAGGACCTGGGATGGACATTTTTCTCTTTGTTCTGACTTTTTATACATCAAACTATTTACCAATTAATTAAAGAAAAATAATCTGCAGATAAATCAAAAGCAATACTTCTTCTTCATGGGGAAAGTATATTTTTAAGTCCTCAATATCATAGCTTGCTAACAGATGCATTTAAATGAAAGCAGGCCTCTGTTGATAGCCCTACAGCAGTGTTTCTCAAACTTTTTCATACCAAGGACCACTTAACCAATAAAAAAACACTCGCGGACCACCTAACTCCACAAATATCCAAAAACACATTGTTTTTCTAAAACAGATTACAAATCGCCTGAAAATGGTACAAACAGGTGGCAACATGTGTGATGAAACTTAAGCTTGCTCCATTGCGGAGATATTCCCGCGAGAGTGCGGAAAACTTAAATTAATAAATGTATTTCAATTTTACCAATATACTCACGGACCACTAGGGGGCGATCATGGACCACCAGTGGTCCGCGGACCACACTTTGAGAAGCACTGCCCTCCAGGAACTGATTTGGAAGGTAACCATTTTGTCCACATCCTGTTTATTGATGGTACACGACTATCGTCTTTCCAACAATTTAACCACATCCACTTCCACATCGACGAAGCTCTTCGCATCTCTGTTATGAATGTCTAAAGAGATCGTCGCCGTCCTCATCTAAATGCTCAAGTAATGTCACATTTTCTCTAGCTTGAGAACAATTTTTTTTTTATCAATTTACTTTTGGTACTTTTGGTACTTTTGGTACTTTTGGTACTTTTGGTACTTTAGCTACTTTTGGTATATTGTTGATCAGCCGTGGTTCATCTGTACTGGGTTGGAAAAACGATAGACGCTGCTACAATTGTGGAGAAAGTGAGGGGTGCAAAACATTCCATACATTGCCTAACTTTCATCTGATTGTTCAAAGTGAGTAATATTTCTCTCTGGAGTGATGGATTCTGCTGGTACATGCAGAACTGCTCAATAAAATACAATATACAATTATAAATGTATTTTGATATATTATTGGTTTAACAAATTCTTCTCACTGATTGATCCAAATATGGCTCTTGAAAAAAAGTCAATTTAATGCAAAATAATGATGATTGTCATTGTTGCTAAACGTGGGCGTTGTTGCATCAGCAGTAATCTTTCTCTCTGGAGTGTGAGGTGGTTTTTCCAACCATTTAACCACGCCCACACCCACATCGACGAAGCATAGCGCAACTCTGTCATGACTGTCTACAGAGATCGTAGCCGTCACCGCTCCCATCTAAATGCTCAAGTTATGTCACATCTTCTCTAGCTTGATCAATTGAGTCAGACCGGAAAGAATAACTAAAAAGTAACTAATAATCAATTCAATGCGAGATAATGATATAATGCTTATCGAAAGAACACTTGTAGAGAGAAAGTGAGGGGTGCAAAACAAAAATATATTTATGTTGCTCTAAACTTTCATCTGATTGTTAAAAGTGAGCGTTGTTGCATCAGCAGTCATCTTTCTCTCTGGTTTGTATGAGGTGGTCTCACCACAATTTGTAAATTCAACACATTTGTAAATTCAACATGCACAGTATATTACTACTTTCTTGATTATTTCTAGTCTTTTACATTTTTATTGTACAATGCCATGTCTTTTTATGCTGCTGCAACACAAACATTTCCCAAATTGGGATAAATAAAGTACTTCTTATCTTATCTCATCTTACCTGAGCAGGA
>NW_022987593.1:20632152-20637152 GCF_902827165.1 Trematomus bernacchii
GTACCAGCAATTTGCAGTAAGTCATCAACTGTGGTTGAGCCCATTTGTATGTTTTTGTTGTTTGTTTTGAGTGCTAGATGGCACAATGGGGCACAGGGTATTACGGTACGTCCACACGGTTCCGTCGCGTGCTTCAACAGAGACACTTCCCCTTCCCTTTGAATGGGGTGACGTCACGCTTTGCCGAACTGCATTGTGTTTCCGTCGCGTCGCTTTGCCTCCGTTGCTCGCTTCGAAAGTTGAGAAAAGTTCAACTTTTCAAGCGTCGACGGAAGCGCCAGCCAATCAAATCATATGCCAGTACAAGCGCTAGCCAATCAAACCGCGTGCTTGTGTGTCCGGGGCGGGAGATTAATGTGATTGGTTGTTGGTCGCGCGCCAGACACGCCCACCGGCAAGCTTCAACGCGACGGAACCGTGTGGACGTACCATTAAGGTGACCTCATCGGTACAGATGAGGGTGATTGGGACTGGGAAGATGCAACAGTTGTTTGACCGTGTAGCCGTGCACACACTGTTTTTCTTCAGAAATAAAATGGTATTGAAAACTAAAAACATCTTCGTAAATGGAGATTACATGCGTCCAATTAGTTTACCCAGTTTAGCCAATCCCTGGGTGATATTGAGTGGCAATAGTCCGCGCAGCTACTATATTTAAAAATCTGAATTTGTGAGTCGCTGGCAGGTCGATGAGATTTTGAGCTGTTATAAATATACAGCTCTTAATCAGTGAATTCTATAAGATATAATGTAACTGTCTTCACTCTCTGTTGTTTATTTTGTTCCACGTTGTATTTTTGGTTCCTACCTTTTATGGAGGCGGAACTAATCTGCGGTGTTTTGTGTTACACCTGTTTGTTTAATCGACGCACTTGATAGTCGCAACTGCAGAGCAACGCAGAATGTAAAGAAAATCTAAGGAAACTAAGGGAAAAATGCAGTTAAAGATATCAGCCCCTCTAGATGACTAGCAGCCTACGAGGTACGTTTGTGCTGGTTGTTTGTCTAAATGTGTGTGGTTGAGCTGCAGGTTATATGTATGTATGTATGCTATGCGCTAGCTTGTGCTACATGCTATTGTTAGCTTGTGCTACATGCTGTGTGGGATATGTGTGCCGTTTATTGTTTTATTTAGCGGCATTAACAGTGATGGCATGCATATATTCCATATTTATTTATTGTTTACCTAATAGGTCCCACAAAAATAAACCCTGTATTTAAATCAAGACCTCAGCCTCGTGTCATTACTGGAGGGAGCTACATATAATATGTATTCAAGCCAGAAAGTAATCATTCAGATTTCCAATATGTGGTCAGTTTATCATAACAAAGCCTTTTGCAAATGTCTTTTTTTAATGGAGAATAGTCTGTTACGAAAATGATATGTAAAACAGACATTGACTTTTGTACACTGTTACTTTCATGAGGAATGAGTGATGAAAATGTGATTTGGCGAATGTAATATGTAAACCTACATTATCATACAATTACTAAATGATATGCCCAATGCATTTTGAAATAAAACTAAAAACAACATTAGACTTCTGCACTTTTCTTATGTTAAAGGGGACCTATCATGCAAAATGCACTTTTGTACGTCTTTTCTACATGAATATGTGTCCCCGGTGTTCCAGGGAACTCACCAAGTGTCAGAAAACACAACCCTCTCTATTTTCCTCCATACCCAAATCTCTAAAAAAGGGGCTGCAACGGATCTGATACAGACTGATCCAGATTTGAACACTGTCCTGACGTCAGGACGGTGGCGCTACGGCTATTGGGCCAACTCCACCAATCAGGAGGAGACAGCCACGGCCATTGCCGTTCGAAAGCGCTGGAGACGCTGTAGTACATATGCCAGGCCAGTAGATGGTGCTGTTCTCACTGAATCTGCCCAGAGCTAGAAATGGTCAAATTGAGCAAAATGAGGCATGGCTAAAATGCATGATCTGTTTGGTATTTTGAAAAGAAAAAAGTATAAATATGCCTTATATAGGTATGGTCCTACACTATATTATTCAAATATAGCATGATAGGTCCACTTTAAGTATATTGCACTCTTGTTTCTTCATTGTACTTTTAAATATCCTCTTTTTCAAAGGCGTTCTTTCTTGTAGTCTTTGTGCAACGTGTAGCAGTTATAAATAGTGTGTTGTTTATAGTTGTCGCTTTCTTTAATAAGAACGTTGTTTTTGTTTGTCATTAGTTTACTTTGCAAATTGGCTGGTGAGCCCTCTTTATTTCTGACTAATCAAAACATCATCTCGTGGCTTCACAAACCAGTTTCCTCTCAATTATTTTCTCTCTCCCTCTCTCCTTTTTTTTATATTGTGTTACTTCCCTTTGTACTCCTGGTTTAGGAGGGAACGTAACAGGTAGAAAATGGTGTAAAATGTTAATATTCTTTCCCAGTGTCACACAAGTAAGTTTACCTCAAGGCAGAGTGGTTATAATGTTATTGAAGGAGAATGAGAGGACTGAAAGACCCCAGCAGTCGTCTCACTCGTCATCAAATACTCCACTTGCTTGTTAATTAGCGGCTGTTTGAGTAGCAGATTACCCAGGAGGCCACTCTGCGCTCCCTGGGCAGTCTTACTGAGGGCAGAGGGCGAGGAGTAAGTGAGAGGGATGTAATTAACCCCTATCCCCCTCAGAGTGAAGGAAAGAGGAAGACGAGCTGTTAATACTATCACTTTTCTTCATCAGGTGTCAGTGAATCAGGGGGTGTTTCTCAATGAAAGCTTACAGAAAAGAGAGGGATCAGATCTGTTGAGATGCAGCATCAGATCGTATCAACAGACAATTAAGAGTAGAATATATTAATGTAACTTTTATTCATGTACCTGTCTTATTCATGTGTGTGTGTGTGTGTGTGTGTGTGTGTGTGTGTGTGTGTGTGTGTGTGTGTGTGAGAGAGAGTGAGTGAGTAAGAGACTGAGTGACTGAGTGACTGAGTGACTGTGTGTGTGTGTGTGTGTGTGTGTGTGTGTGTGTGTGTGTGCGTGTGTGTGTGTGTGTACCTCGTGCTATCCTGAGGACCCTCATGATCCTGATGATGGTGGGGTTGATGGGGAGGGAGGCGTTGATCTCAATCTCTTCCAGGGTGATGCCCATCACTGACAGCAAGACAATGGCCAGGTCCAACTGGTTCCACCTATAGACACACACACACACACACACACACACACACACACACACACACACACACACACACACACACACACACACACACACACACACACACACACACACACACACACACACACACACACTGGATTCAAGGTCTCATCTCTGTCTGTGGCTCAGGACTTCATGACGGCACACATCAGAGTGTGTGTTATGTTAATTTCCCAATGAATATTAATGTTTCAACTTTCTGCATAATTTGCATGATTTTCCCACATCTGACTTGGCAGAAGAATCGATAACGGCCCTCCACCACCTGAAGGCGCCTTATGAATATTTATTTCATTACCAGAAGAACACCCTCAGTACTATAAATACCTTGCAGGCTCAGAAGCATCACTTCCTGTTTGATTTCTAGTCATTTCAGAACCAACATTTTGCAGTCTAAAAAAGTGGTGATGATGGTACTCATCAATTTTGAAATGTACTCTTATAAAAAGTGTTTTAATGGGTTTGAGACTGAACCTGAGCTTCTCACTGAGGCTGTGCAGGTGTAGAAACTATTTTGAATATGAATAGATTTCAATATCTTTATCCAACAATCCAGCGTGAGGTCCTATCTCTGCCTGAGCACAGGAGCAGCTGTGATGCTCTTAGGGAATTGTATATGAGATATCCTACTATGTAGATTTTATTATTATTGCAGCTCCGATCCAATTTTAGAATTGGGGATCTGTTGGATGAAATTGCTTTTGCTTTTTTTCTGCCACACTTCTTCTTTGCAGCTATTTAAATGCTCCTTGTCCGTCTTACTGTTTCCCTCTCTTTCTCTCTATGTAAACAGGGACAGTTTATTTGTTAAATTGTATTTCCTGTCTCTCTCTCTCTCTCCATCCCTTAGTCTTAAAGAGCCTTCAAACTCTTGTGTATGTCTTTCGAAATACTTTATTAGGCAACCCCATTCTCTCTGCTGCTCTGGAGCTGAGATATTAGAACAGGCAACAATGACTGTGCCGGAAGATACTGAAGGCAGCCCTTTTTGAAGTAAAGTTAGTTCAAAATTCAAGGAACCCCCTGGATATGGTAAACATGTTTTTAAGTAAGAGCAACTTCTTTCCTTACTCACCGATAGCGATAGGTTACACTGAGGTATAGCTTGAGGGATGACTAAAGATAGTTTTGACGGTTTTAAATCTTTCCTTTCCCAGTTTTTTTTCGTCTCAGATTACGTTGGGCTATATAGGAACTACAGCACGGTCACATGACTTCACGTCACCACCGCTAAGCTAAAGGTGGCTAATGTTGGGCTATAAAGGAACTACAGCACGGTCACATGACTTCATGTCCCCACCGCTAAGCTAAAGGTGGCTAATGTTGGGCTATAAAGGAACTACAGCATGGTCACATTACTTCACGTCCCCACCGCTAAGCTAAAGGTGGCTAACGTTGGGCTATAAAGGAACTACAGCACGGTCACATGACTTCACGTCCCCACCGCTAAGCTAAAGGTGGCTAATGTTGGGCTATAAAGGAACTACAGCACGGTCACATGACTTCACGTCACCACCGCTAAGCTAAAGGTGGCTAATGTTGGGCTATAAAGGAACTACAGCACGGTCACATTACTTCACGTCCCCACCGCTAAGCTAAAGGTGGCTAACGTTGGGCTATAAAGGAACTACATCACGGTCACATGACTTCACGTCCCCTCTGCTAAGCTAAAGGCGGCTAATGTTGGGCGTGATGGCGTTTAATTGTCTCATTTAGACACTTGTTAGCAACCGCCATATTCACATATCAGCCTTCACATAAGGTCCCATATAGTTCACTGGATTATGTGAGAAATAGCGTCCCTTTTGGAAGATGTACTTCTT
>NW_022987593.1:20642152-20695286 GCF_902827165.1 Trematomus bernacchii
GGAGGGGCTCCTTATTTTCATCTAAAGTAACAGACAGAGAATCAGCACTTTGGAAACAGGGCTGAAACAGAGGGGATTATGGGTAATGCTGCAATGATCTGTTTGGTGTTTCAGCCAATCAGAGACATGCTCTGTATATATCTGAGACCTATAACATATTGATGAAAAACAGTATAATAGGGGACCTTTAAACCAGTCTGCTCCGTATGTCTCACTCAAACACCCCCATCATCCCCACCTTTGGCTGGCCGAAGTGCTCCAGAGACATGGTGATGACGTTGATGCAGATGATGAAGGTGATGGTAAGATCCAGGTAGTGGCTCGTACACAGAGTGTGGATGGCCAGTCGTGTTTGGCCGTATGAGGCGTAGTAGGGCACCTTCTGGGCCTCTGGAGACAGAACAAGTCAAGAAGAAAGAGGGAAATAAGACGGATATTGAATCAGTGAAAAGGAGGGGGAAATATCAATGTGAGGGAAAGAAAGATGGAAACATTGAGAGGGAAATTGAAGCACTGAATCGAGGAAGAAGCAGAAAAAAGGACTGGAATATAGGGAAAGAAATTATTTTATGAGTGAGTATAGTGGCAATGGAAATAAGATATGGAAAAGTGAGAGAAACAGATATTTGATTTAAAAGTGTGCGGAGAAAGCAAAACGAGGTGCAAACAGAATGATTTATATAATGATGTATTCATGCCAAAGGGGTGAAGAACGAGGGGCAGAGCACAGGAAGAAAAAGCAGAGATAAAACCGTCAGATAATATGAAATAAAAAATAAATAGGTAAATAAATAATGAATATGAGAGGAAGGTTGAATAGTTTTAAATGAGTTGAAATAATGACTCAGTAAAAGTCATTCAGGATGTGAAATGAGACGTCTTGGGCACATGCCATTTGGATTCTAGCCAGGAGAGAGTGCAGTCCTTGAGAAGATTTAAACCTAAAGGGGCCCATTTCATAAGTAGTATGTACTTTAATTCTTTATCTATTTCTACCTCTTTTCCACTTTTCTCTACTGATGTATTGACCTCCTCTCTTTCTCTATTCCAGAATGACCTCCACCCCTCCTCCATTATTTACTCTCCTCTTCCCTTCCCAGTAGCTTCATACTGTATATCCATCCATCATACTTTCCCCTCCCCTCTCTCCTTCTTGCTCTCCCAACGCTATATTCTTTTTTTATATCACCCCCATTTTTCTTCCAAACCCTCCCTCATGTATTTTTCATTTCATCGTATTGGCTTTATTACTATTCCCTCTAACATGGAAGTAACAGAGTACATTAATTAATAATAATAATAATAATAATAATAATAATAATAATAATAATAATAATAATAATAATAATAATGATAATAATAATAATTATAATTATATTAACAATAATAATAATGATAATAATAATATTATTATTATTAATAATAATAATAATGATAATAATAATAATGATATTAATAATAATAATAATAATAATAATAATAATGATAATAATGATAATGATAATAATAATAATTATAATAATAATAATGATAATGATAATGATAATAATAATTATAATAATTATAATAATAATAATAAAGTTGCTACTACTAATAATAAAAACACAAAATACAATAAAATAATAATCATACAAATACATGATATTATGAATATAAAGAGAGAAAATTCAAATAAAAACATTAAATAATAACAATAATAATAATAATAGTAGTAACAATTATAATGAATGACGGAAACAAATAAAGAAGAAACATAAAAACCAATAAATAAATAAATTATGAATCGATAAATAAATAATAAACAAACAAACAAATAAATAAAAAAAATAGTTTAACATGTAACAGAGTATTTCTACACTGTGGTATAACTAATATTACTTTATTAAAATATCTGAGTACTTCTTCCACCTCTGCTAATATCTCTACCCTCTATCCCTTGTGCTTTTGCCCCCCCCACCCTCTTCTACCCTCCACCTTACTTCTCCTCTTCTTCTCCATGCGACGCTGGCGTTTCTCCTCCCGTCTCTTGGCCTCCTCGACCTCCTGGTGCTGACGACACTTGTGGAAGTTCTCCACCACCACGCCCACGAACATGTTGAGGACGAAGAAGCTGACGATCAACAGGAAGGAGATGAAGTAGAGCAGCATCCACGGGCTGTTGTTGGTCGACGGCTGGAGGTCAGGAAGACAGAGTTGGAAGATCAGGAAGGAGGGAAAAAGAGAAGACGAATATGTGACAGATTAATTGGAAAATGGTGGTGTTTGTGAGGAAGTAAGGAAGACGTAAGGGAGGACTGGTCAACGGCTGGAGGTGAGGAAGAGAGAGTTGGAAGAACAAGGATGAAGAAAAAGGGGAGAACTGGATGGGACACAAGCTAGGAAAATAGTAGAATAGGTGGAAAGGGAGTTACGGTACGTCCACACAGCAGCGTTAAAAAAATCTTGGAGGTGGGCGTATCTGAAGCTTGGGGATTTTTTGCGAGCAAGGCACCAACAACCAATCACATGAATCTCCCGCCCCCGACATACGAAGCAAAAAAGCCCGAAGTAAACTGGATATAAACTCCCCAAACAGGCGAAAACCTACCACTGTCTCTGCCACCTCCCTCCATGCCTGGCTCCTCCGGTTTGTATCCCGGTAGGTAAATAGGGACTGGTCATAAAGCACCGGGTGATTCCCTACCGCTAATTTCTCCTCCATGTTTTGGAATATGAGGAAATGACCTGCGGTATGTCTCTCCCAGCATACACGCGGTTTGATTGGCTAGCACTTGAACTGTCAGATTTGCATACACGGGATTTGATTGGCTGACGCTTCCACCTCAGCTTCAAAAGTTGAACATTGCTCAACTTTTGAATCCTGAAAATCTCCGCTCTGCTTCCCACATTGCAGTTCGGCGAAAAGTGAGGCAAAGTGACGTCACCCCATTCAAAGTGAATGGGCAGAAGCGTTGGAAGATTTCTTTAACGCTGCTGTGTGGACGGGCCGTGAGGATGACGAAAGGGGGGACTGGCAGAAGACCTTCAAGAAAGAACGTGACGATGGAGTCGTGATAAAGAGTTCACTCAGAAAGGTGAGGAAAGCTCAATGTGACACATAAGGAAAGAATGGACGATGGAGGATAGGAACAAAGAGAATAATGTAAGTGATTGGTGAGAAAGGTCAGAAAGAAAATTGAAATATCTGAAAATAAAGTGAGGCATAAGAATGAGTACAAGATGTAGAAGACGCTGGAGGAAGAGGTTGGCTACTTCCCACGTCTGCATATCTGCGAGGGTCCACTATGGTCCTTAAATAATTAACCATATCTACAACGGTCTGCACAAACTGTACACCTTTTTTAGGATGCCGTCTGCACAAGCTCCAGACTCTAGTACAGTTGGAGGCCTTTGCACCTTTAGCTAATTCGCTGAGAAGAAGAAAAATAAGGTAACAAAATCAATGGTTGGTTTGAAAAGAGGTTGTTCGTTGACATTGGCCTTAAGGACTGTTAAAAACATGGATATCATTTGTCTTCTAGTGAAAGCAAAGAGCCGAATGGGATCATACTGATGCAAGAGTCAGTTGTGTTATGAATGAAACCGACAAGCGACACGAAAAGTATGTACGAGCCTTAAGAAAACTGAAGATGCCAGAAGGGAGTTCAAAGTAGAAACAGCCACCTCTGGAACCCTCCAAACCTGAACATTTTCTATGTATGACTTGATGATTATAAAGAGGACAATACATCAGGAAGACATAGGCAAAGTTTGAAGTCAAGCTGAGGACGTTGCGGTTCATGGTCAAAGCCTTTTCCCTCAATCACCTGGTTTAAAGAGAACATCCCGAGTGGAGTTTTTACGCCTTCATCATGCCTGCTTTGATATCATCCTATCCTCCAAAGATTTACATTCACACCTTCAGGTAATTGACTATTTCCAATTCATATAATCTGTAGAACTGACTATGTATTCGCTCTGAAATAGATTGGTGGTTGTTTCAGGATCTACCTAACCTCTTCGATTCAGTCCCTTTATCCCCATCCAGGATTAGCACAGGGTAATCATAGAGCTATTATGGTTAAGCACATAATATACATTGAAGGCAAACCCTAAAGTCTTTCAGAAATGTACGGGATACATAAATCCAGACAGTGACTGTGATTAAGGTTTACAAGAAAAATAAAAATATTTCTTACGGATGTTCAGTTTATAACCGGGGAAATGTTGCTTTAGTTTATGAATGGAAAACATGAAACCAGGGGAAGTCATCTATTGTTCCATTTTTAGAAACTATTGAAATGCCACTATACGCCCAATTATAGTCATCCAATTAACACCCCACAGCCAGTGCAGTCCAGAGCTGTCCTGCAGCTGCAACTGGGAACAATGACAGCGACAGAAATGGAGACAATGTGAGGAACAGAGCGGGATGATTGGGCGCGGAGGAAGCCATCCCAGCGAGTCATTTGAAAAACAAAAAAATCAAGTTCAGGTGCATTGACATGAGAGTCAGGTTTTCAATTTGGAGGATGGTTAGGTGTTGAAAGCAAAGGGAGATGTGAGAATGGGATTAGTCAGTCAGAGTGTTGGACCCTGAGGAGAGCCAACTGAATCACCAGGATAATTCCCTCCCTTTAATAGATTCACTAATGTTCAAATAAAACCAATTACAAAGGGAATCTGCTCACTTTGAAGCCGCTTCAGAAGACTCATTTGCATCCTGTCATCAGACTCTGAGAGTATGTGTATGATGCGTGCGATTATAGGAACGTTAATTGAAATTAAAGCATTGTATATGTGAGTTGCAAGAACGTTAACTGCCATCTAAAATTCTCTGAAACTAATCTTAATCTTGTGTAAAATGGTGTACATATTAGTAAGAATTTGAAGTGTTGCATTTGAGTGTTTACATGAAATATAACTGAGCAGTTATATCAGGAATGAAAAAGAGAGAACGTTTAAAAACAGCTGGCAAATCAGGATGCTATTGTTAGTTTACAAAAGTTGCAGAAATTGTAAATAAATGTATCTGCAGCTGTTTTTATATATAACTTTGGAATACAACTTATATATTCATGAACCCCAGTCTGTGACTTTTCCTTAACCCTTGTGTTAACCCTAGCTGTTACCGTTCATGGTGTTCGCGGGTCAAATTTTGACGCATGATTTATCTCAGTCCAAAACACTCAAAAATAATGACTATCATCCAATACTGTTCTAACTACATCATAACTAACTTATAATGCATTCATAACCGTACAATCCTGTTGTAATTCTATTTTATGGCCCCAAAAAACATTACACCACATATTTAAGTAACACGTGTGATTCAATTCACTCATTATATTTCCTATAGTGAAGACAGTGGATCATTACGTTATCTGACTATAATAGACTCATATTAGAATACAATCTCCCCAAAAAAAGTTTAAAATTATTGTTACAGTGGATGAAGGGGGTGGGGTGTCTAAAGGCAAAGATGAATCTTGATTGGGCCAAATTTGACCCCGAGTCACCCACAACAATTCTGCTCGGTCTACCCAGACCCGAACACCAAAATACACACTTTTTTTAGAGACCTTCAGACTTGGCAAAAATTGTCAAAATCAGTTTTTCAGTGTTTATATATCTGTTGTGGAGGATATCATGAAGCCTTGTTCCGTAAAAAAAAAAACTAGAGCGTAGTTATTATATAATTTTAACTTGAAACGGGTCACGGGAGACGCGAACACAACATAAGGGTTAAAATGTGTTTTGTAAAGAAATTGGCGCCATTTACATCAGGCATTAGACCTGCCTAATAAGTTAAGTAAAGAAGAGTGATCATGGGGAGGTTTCAGGACTGAGCACTGATCTGGGGTCACGGTGACTGTTGTTGTGAGTAGCATTTGATTATAAAATGAACCTTGTACCTTGAATATCAAAGGATTAAAGTAGCAAACCGGGGGTGGTTGCTAGGTATCTAGCGAGCCCTTTCAGTTCTAGGGAATGAAATGCAGAAAATGAATCATCAGCAACTAGGCCATCATGCTTTTTGGATATGTTCCTGTTGGAGCTAGTTGAGGTGGTTTGGCTATGTGATCAGGAAGCCTCTTTGTGGAGGAGTGGTGGGAACATCCAACTGGGTGGAGATCCCGCTCTGACCAGAAGGAAGGATTTCAAATCCCATCTGGTCTCAGAAAGCGTGGGATTCCCCAGAAAGAGATCAAGATGAAGGCATGTGGGAGAAGTTGCTCGGTTTCTGCCACTGAGAGCTGGATAACCCGTGGGAAATGTGAAGACTTTCAGTGTGTCTGCATGTTATTGAGTGTTTTATAAAAGTGTAATTACACCAGTGTTGAGTATTTAGTCCATGTGTGTGATATTACCTGCTGGTCTATCCCCACTGCGTCCAGCCCGTGGTACATGATGTTCACCCAGCCGTCTTTAGAGGCCAACACAAACAGCGACATCAGAGCCTGTAGGACACACACACACACACACACACACACACACACACACACACACACACACACACACACACACACACACACACACACACACACACGCACACGCACACGCACACGCACACGCACACACACACACAACCCAAACGTTTTTAGTTTCACTCAACCCTAACCCTAATGCAATCATATTTAAGATAACATACTTACCGTAAAAATATTACTGAAAACAAATGACCCAAGTAACATTTGTAATTTGTCTTCTTATTTAGATATCTATATCTACTCTTTAGATTTGGATATTTTATTGTTGAAATGTACAATATATATTTACTGTTTATGTTTATTTCCTACTATTGATATGTATATTTTGACTGTCAATGTTGATCATATTTAAATTAAAATGTGCAATGCCTTGTTTGTAAAGTCAATCTAATCTTATCTAATTTAGCAATGCACTTATTTCTTTCTGACAGCTTTAAACACCAACCTTTCTACATTTCTATAATATGATCACAAGTAAAATATCTTTATGTAAGAAGATAATTATGTTAGTTAGTTGTATGTTAATGTTCTAGTGTACGACTCAATTCAACACTACCTTTTCAAAAGCTTTATCCTTTTACATTAACAGTTGAAATCATACCTTTTTTTAATTTAATCACTTTTTTCTGGAAGCATCTCTCTCTTTAAGATATTCTTCTTGTACTTCTATAGGAGACATTCTGTGCTGTACAGTGTGCTCATTATTTAAGTTATGAGAAGGTTCACATAAATATGTTCAAAACCATCCAGACGAAGTTTCCGGGATGTATTTTCCTCTCTCTTGTACCTGTCCGAGGTTGTCAAAGTTGTATTTGTGGTGCACCCATCGATAGTTGGCAGCCAGACAGTCGGATTTGTTGGTGATGTTCTTCACGTCGAAACCCACGCAGTAGTAGAACTTCCCTTTGAAGAGCTGCGAAGGAAAACACACACACACACACACACACACACACACACACAGGATATGAGAGAATGAGGCGTGCAGAGATGCATTTTGACGACACTCGAGTGTTCTCAGTTCCTTCAAGCAGCTTTTGAAGTAATTTCGTAATTAGCGTCTGTAACGAGAGCGTGGATAAGCGAAGGCTCCAAAAACACTTGAAGTCTCCTCCTGAGAGATGTTTTTAATCCTCAATCATTTTGAACACATCAAAGTGGGGAGTGGGTAAAATAAAGCTTACTGGAAGATGCAGAAGGAATAATAATGTGGGGAAGAACAGGGTGGGATTGACAAGTAGATAAAAAAGAAATACTGGACTGCAATGTTGTTAAAACAATTGGGAAAACGAATGAAGTTGCCTGTAAATACGATAAAATACATATTATTATATAAACCTGTTGTGCTTTACTTCCAGTGTTGAAACTGCTTGTAATGTTGTTATTTTATGCTTTCTCAGTATTTAATACTAACATGTTTAAGACAATGTTTGAGGAAGAGGATAATGGCCAATCTGTCTTTTTTCTGAAAATCTCAGAATTCTGACTTTTCAGAATTGTTATCAGAATTTAAAAAAATCTGAATTCGGACTTTTTCTCAGAGTTCTGACTACAGACTAATATTTCTTATTTTTTCTTTCTGAGAACTCAAGTTCTGACATTTTTTAAAAAACATTTCTAATTCATTCAGATTTTTAATAAAAATTCTTAATATTTTCAGAATTTAGAATTTTCCAGGATTTTGCCTTTTTTCAGAATTCGAAATTTTACCCAAAGTCTGACTTTTTTTCAAATTTCCCAATTTTCAACAGAAATCTGACTTTTTCCAGGATTTTGCATTTTTTTATCATAATTTTGACTTTTTTCTCATTATTTTTACTTGTCATAGGTCTAACACTTGCTGTGGTCTTGAGTGCCATGATTTAAGTGAACCCTCAAATGCACTGGATACATTTTTGCAAAGGTTGAGGATCATTATAAACCCATGTGCAGGGATAAAGCAAACGTTGGTCTTCTGAACTAAGCAGGTCTAATGGAAACAGAGTAAATGTGATGTTGGATTGTGCTCTAATGAGCCGTGCTTTCACTGAGGGTGAAACAGGGCCTCATGTTCTCCACCGTTAATGATTCATTTTTTTGCTTGAGGTGGAAGTTAGGAGCATAATTGTGACCTAGCATATTTCCACCCACTTTAATAATCATGCATAACAACTTAAATGGTGCCACGGCGTGCATAAGGGTCACTGTGTTAGCTTGTATGATTTATTTAACATAGTTTGACCATCTCAAGGCCAACAAAACATGTTGCAGAGTCCTTTGACATGTTTTAAGACTTTTAGACTTCTTGCACTATTTTGTATTTTTGTATTTTATTATATATGTTGCATTGTTGGAGGAGCTCAAGTCAGAATAATTTCATTGCCATTTCTACACTGTGGCTTATGACAATAAAACAATAAAACAATAAAACAATAAAACGTTTGAATTGAAGACGTGCACAATCCTCAGAGAAATAAAAGACAAAAGAACTCCATGTACCTGAACACCAAGGATACCGAAGATGATGAAGAAGGCGCAGCAGATGAGCACGATGTTGCCGATGGGCTTGAGGGACGTGATAAGCGTCTCAACGACCAGCTTCAGCCCTGGAGCTCTGCTGATCACCCTGAAGGAGCGAGGGGGGGAAACAGAGACTCAGTGAGGCAAAGAGAGGCCGAGGATAGGACAATTATGAACAAAATAAAGATTAACACATTTTGAGAAAAGTTACATTCTTGGAAAAAAGTCAAAATTCTAACAAAAAGTCAACATTCTGAAAAAATTAATATTAAAAAATCTAAAATTTGGAAAAAAATCTGAATTTGAAACAAATAAAGAATTCTGATTTTTTTTTCGGAATAATGAAAAAGTCAGAATTCAAATGTGGCCCTAATCCTCTCCCTTGAACATCGTCTCGAACATGTATCAAATACTGAGCAAGCATAAAACAACAACATTGAATCCAAAGCGTCAGAAAGACTGATTTTGACCAAAACATCATCATCAGACTAAACACTTGAAGTGCCTCTTGTATGACTTTATGATTTCCAATATACTACAGTTTGTGAGAGGCAGACTGATACTGTTTAGCAAAGGAGTAGTTTGACATTTTGGGATATATGTATCTGCCTTGTGGTGGAGAGGTCTAAGAGGAATTGACACCACACTCACCTGTATCGGAAATATCGGACCCAACCTTGAGAAGCCGATTAGCATAGCACAAATTAGCATAGTGCAAAGACTAGAAATAGGGGGCAACAGCTAGCCTACTGTAGGTCCGTCTGAACCCATCTACCAGCACCTCTAAAGCTCACTTTATCTGTTTAATCCGTATAAAAGATTCAAGAGGGGTTATCTATCTAGTCCAATAACTGGAGTCTTAACTTGTTGCCAGGCAACTGCTCTGATAGCAGGTGCAGATTTGAATACTTCTGGGTCATGCTTGCCGTTCTCCACTGCTTTTAGAATATAATACACTGTAGTTTGCCTTATATACTCATTGTCCTAAGTGTTTTTGTTTTTTAGCTTTTAAGGTTATTTGCATAGTTAGATTTAAATCTGGTGTGAATACTTGTCTTTGGCATCCATTTTGAATGCTAAATTGTTTCTTAAAAATACTTCTTTTTTTGTACCTACTTTGCAACTTATTTCTTTAGATTGTTTTTGTTCGCACCACCAGATACCAAAGCAAATTCCTTGTATGTGTAAATGTACCTGGCAATAAACTTGATTCTGATTCTGCTTCCAGTTTTTGTATGCTAAGCTAAGCTAGCTGTCTCCTAATTGACGGATATGAGAGAAGGATCTTAATGCTTATTAGTATTGCTAGTGCTTATTAAAAAATATATAAATCCGAATACATCATGCAATAGAGTTGTTTTTCATGTTGCTATGACAACTTCCTTCCCTGATAAAAAACCCTCCTGTTTCCACTGCACCAAAGAGTCATTGAACAAAATAAATGCTGGTACTCAAAGAGTTTGGCTGATTTGAAACGTATGCACCAGCACTAACAGTAACAACAAATTCACCTACTTGTTTTTTCACTGTTCTGAGTTTGTATCTTCATGGTTTTATTGCACTTATTGGGAGTCGCTTTTGGATAGAAGTGTCAGCTAAAGGAAGTGTTATGTCATTCCTAATGAGTGATTTCACAAAACGTGTCAAGCTTTGTTTGATTTGGTGTGACCACAAAGAGCGTATTTTCTTCTAACCTGAGGGGGCGGAGCGTCCGAAGCAACCTGAGAACACGGAGAACCCCGAGGATCTTTGCTCCGCCCGCCATGGACACCACGATGTCGATCAGAGACACGAACACGAGGAAACCATCGAGGATGTTCCAGCTGCTCCTCAGATAGGCTTTCTCCCCCACGTACAGGCCCATGGACACCACCTGGAGACATGCAGAAGCACACACTTTGATATGCAGATTCCTTACTTAGCTCCTCAAACAGGTATTTTATTTCATGTCAGCTGGCAGGAGAGGAGACATTTGAACATCGTGAAGATGAAAGTAAACTCAGGATGGGAGGAGGAGGTGTGTGATTGAGGGAGAAGTGTTGAATCAGAAAGAGTTACATTTCCAAAGAGATGAAAGGAGGGAATATGAGGACATAGAGGATAGATAGAAAGAATCCTATTAAAGGTCCCCTATTGTACTGTTTTTCATCAATATATTATAGCTCTCAGAAATATCCAGAGCCTGTCTCTGATTGGCTGAAACACCAAACAGATCATTGCAGCATCCCATAATCCCCTCTGTTTCAGCCCTGTTTCCAAAGTGCTGATTCTCTGTCTGTTACTTTAGATGAAATAAGGAGCCCCTCCCCACGCCCCTCTGAGAGAGATTTGGTTACAAAGAACTCAATGGTGCTCTAGGAGGAGATTCAGGTGATAAGGGGGGGGGGGGGGTTACCTTGGTTGCTGATTGGCTAATGGTTACACAAGCCAAAACATCGTTATGACATCATAAAGTGTCCAAAATCTGATCAGCTCATTTTCAGACAGGTTTTTATATAAATGGATCAAAAAGAGAGAGAATCTTTGTTCCTGAAACATTCAGAGTCTCTTTCCACAGAGGGGACACATGTTGATGAAGAAGAGACATGAAGAAGAGGGGACACATGTTGATGAAGAAGAGACATGAAGAAGAGGGGACACATGTTGATGAAGAAGAGACATGAAGAAGAGGGGACACATGTTGATGAAGAAGAGACATGAAGAAGAGGGGACACATGTTGATGTAGAAGAGACATGAAGAAGAGGGGACACATGTTGATGTAGAGGAGACATGAAGAAGAGGGGACACATGTTGATGAAGAAGAGACATGAAGAAGAGGGGACACATGTTGATGTAGAAGAGACATGAAGAAGAGGGGACACATGTTGATGTAGAAGAGACATGAAGAAGAGGGGACACATGTTGATGTAGAAGAGACATGAAGAAGAGGGGACACATGTTGATGTAGAAGAGACATGAAGAAGAGGGGACACATGTTGATGTAGAAGAGACATGAAGAAGAGGGGACACATGTTGATGTAGAAGAGACATGAAGAAGAGGGGACACATGTTGATGTAGAAGAGACATGAAGAAGAGGGGACACATGTTGATGTAGAAGAGACATGAAGAAGAGGGGACACATGTTGATGTAGAAGAGACATGAAGAAGAGGGGACACATGTTGATGTAGAAGAGACATGAAGAAGAGGGGATTTCGCATAATAGGTGACCTTTAAATGACACACAGATGTTGAGACGTTGTGTGTTATAAGTTGCAAAAGTTGCCGTGGCACATATTTGAGTTTTTCTCTCAGAGTTAGAGTGTGTCATCTTTCAGCCACAGCTGGCAGGGAGGTCCTGCTCACCAGGAGAGCTCTGATGGGGATTGAACCAGAAAGAGAGTAGGAGGAGAAGAATATCTTAAAAAACAAAAATGAGGGTATGGGCGAGGCTCAAAGAGAAAGTTTGAGTTTGTGGGGTTGGGGGAAAAGTTGCATGGCAGATATTGTCGACATCATTTGACATCTGCAAGGTGTGTTCATGGTGTGGCTGTCATGTTGTAAGAGAACCAGCAAAGAATCAACGTCTTGTCTTCCTTACATGGCAATAAAATGCCACCAAAGATGTATGTGGACCGCTGGAGAAATCTAGGCAGAATGATGATGTTTGGGAACGTAGTGATGATGGCACCCTGCTGCAACGTAAGCCACTAAACATGAATCTGTTGGGTACCTGTAGGCGTGAAGGGAGCTCTGCAAACATTTCAGGATGCCTCGAGTCAGCTTGGTTTCAGACAAACTACGAATGAATCTCAAAATGACAAAGAGTCGTCGTTGGGAACGCGTCAAACTGTAGGAAAACATCTTCCAAAATAACTCCTATAACTCAATCCATCTCTTGCTCTGCATGGTGCCACCTTCTCCAAAAAGCACTATCTTATCTATTTCCAAGGGTGTTTTTAAGCTACTTTATCAGTGTTCTTCTTTCAAACATGCTGACCACCAGACAAGTGAATGGAAGTAGTTTCAGAAGTTTCTAGACATTTTCGCTGACCATTGGCCCTAACATCGGCAATTTGAAGAACTTAGCAACTTCACAGTTCTTTTTCAATCGCAATGAGGCATTATCAACGGGTTCAAATGCCTCAGCAGCTCTCCTCTTTATGTGCTTCTTCTCAAACTGAAGGTGATTGTGATTGGCCTGGCAGATCCCCAAGATATCCTAATATCTGTCCAAAGAGGAGACGGATACCTACCAGAGCAAATAAAACATGAGCACAGGGTTCCACCGCAACATTGCAGAGCCATTGGTTCACCGTTGAAGTCCATTACTACAGTTGTCAATCAAAGCTGACTGAAGAGGAGAACTAGAAACTTTTCAGAGCCACACTTCAAGCTCCATGCTGCAAGAGTTTGATGTTCGAAAGCAACTGAGTGGAAACAAATGTATACTGTTGCCTTCGCTCCGCATTGGGCCGATCGGCTCGCTACTCCCTAAATGTGAGTTGGACCCAGGTTCCCCTCAACAAAAACGTGACTGTTTGCTGTCCTGGCTCTAAAATGGTGAAACAAAATCCCCATTGATATGACAACTTCCTTCACAGACTAAAAACCCACTTGTTTCAACTGAACCTTGGTTATTAAACAAAATAAATGGCGGTACCCAAAGGGTTTGGCTCATTTCCTCGCTGTTCTGAGTTTGTATCTTCATGGTTTATTGCACTTATTGGAAGTTGCTTTGGATAGGATCGCCAGCGAAAGGAATCTTAATGTTATTCCTAGTTAGCGATTTTCCAAAACGTGTTAATAAGCTTTGTTTGTGTTTTTGATTGGTGTGACCACAAAGGAGAAACTAAATCAGAATAATCTGACATGTTCTCCACCCAGAATTCCAGCTCCTACCTTCTGGTAGAAGATTCAGGGTTCCCAGGAGCAGGCTGAACCGCTATAAGCACTCATTCCTACCTATGTCGATTAAGCTTCTTAACATTCACATGAAATGATATGTAGTCAAATGTAATGAAATGTACTTTTTAAATGTTGGCCATGAGGGTTGTGCAATAGGTCGCCATTGTCAGTATGTGCGTCTGTGTATTGTGTTTGTTCAAACGGTGTATGACTGATGATATGTGTATGTCTCTTAATGTCCACTATGTTTGTATATGTACATGTATGCAGAACTGCAGGACGGAGTCCAGAACAAATGTCCTTACGGGGACAATAAAGTATATCGTATCGTATCATATCGTTCTCGTTCCTTTCCTTCTCTTAAAGCATTCCGAATTATGCAGTTATCCAGTAGAGATAATTCTTACTAGAATGCTTTTATACAACTCCTCAAACCCCTAAAACATCTCAACCAAAGCTGATCAAATACCATGACTGGAACCACAGTAACGCAAAGTGTTAACTGTTGACAGGGCATCCTAACTCTATAGAAACAATGCAGACACTGGGCGTCAAAGAACAACTGAGAATAAGGAAATGGGATGAAATGAAGTCAAACTGAAGGAAAAACAGAGCCGGATAAAGGAAGACCAAGATGATCTAACTGAAGGAGTCAGTTTGCAGGTGTTATGAAAAATATCACTCGTCACCGGCTTGAGCTTCAATCTCAGGATACTTGTATTTATTATCCTCTCAAGAATCCTCTCACATGCTGATATCCAAGAGAGGGAGTTACACAGTCACAAGATGGAGGAATAGAAAGCAGTATTCAATGTTTACTTCAGATTAGCTCCACGTCAGAAATGAGCATGCTTGTCATATGTCTATCTCCATAGAGGCTGAATCATCATGTTAATCACATAGCTATCATATGCCTCAAACAGTCCTGATGCTCTTCTAGGTAATCATACATCCTGTCATGTACACAGTTATACACTCGGGCCTTTGTTATCATGTGTGCTCTCATATTGGAAGAGGACGTTCACTATTTTCCCAACAGCAGGAATCCTAAAAGCTTAGGCGAAAAACACACAATCTCTGTGCCGTGTTTTGACAGCCAACACGGTCCGAAACTCCAACTGTGAGAAAATAATATTTCATGTGTCGTTGCTGAGAGTTATGCACAGCGGTGATTCGCTGTCACTTCCCATACAGCAGGTCCTCTGTCACGTTCTGACAGCCAGGAGAGGAGTTATGATGCGTCTGCTCTGTTATTAATAGCAGCCGGCTCTACGGAGGCCCATCAGGGATGTTGGAGGGCCGTGGGGCGTCCATTAAGCAGATCAAATATCACTTGATAAAACATGATGCATGGGGAACGTATAGCAGGTCGATGCCAGCTCTTCTTCTCTGACTGTAGCTGGGCTATGGCTGACAGGGCACATTACATAGTTTGTCACATTACAGGTCTCCTATTATGCAAAATCCACTTCTTCATGTCTCTTCTACATCAACATGTGTCCCCTCAGAGATACTCTGAAAGTTTCAGGAACAAAGATTCTCTCTCTTTTTGTCCTGATCCATTTATATAAAAACCTGTCTGAAAATGAGCTGATCAGATTTTGGCCACTTTATGATGTCATAACGATGTTTTGTCTTGTGTATCCATTAGCCAATCAGCAACCAAGGTAACCCCCCCCCCCACCTTATCACCTGCATCTCCTCCTAGAGCACCATTGAGTTCTTGTTAACCAAATCTCTCTCAGAGGGGCGTGGGGAGGGGCTCCTTATTTTCATCTAAAGTAACAGACAGAGAATCAGCACTTTGGAAACAGGGCTGAAACAGAGGGGATTATGGGTAATGCTGCAATGATCTGTTTGGTGTTTCAGCCAATCAGAGACATGTTCTGTATATATCTGAGACCTGTGATATATTGATGACAAACAGTATAATAGGGGACCTTTAAAACATAATTACATTTAAACTGTACTTGCAGTATCACTAAGAAGGGAATGTACTTACAATTGGTGTGAACTCTTCACTTCTTCTACTTAAATTTCTAGTGCCAAAATACTTGAATAACCTTTTTTTAGAGTCCAAAGCAGCTTCAGTGAAATAGATGGGAAGTGTATATAGGGTTTAAAGAGGCCATATTCGGCTTTTTATGGTGTTCCCTTTCCTGAGGAGTGTTTTAGTGCATGTAAATGGTCTGCAAAGGCTAAAATCCATGTGTTCCCTCCAGAGGGAGTTTCTCTCTCACACATTAAAGCATGTAAATACGACCAAATGAACTTGTTGAAGACTTGATTTGAAATAATTCTGTGGAGTATAGTCCAGCATAGGATAAGTATGTATCATATAAATAGTATCGCACATTACATAGCTAGTGTAAATGGTCATGCATGGAAAAGGACAAAATAGCTGCATATGTTCTGAATCTCAGACTGTCAGTTCAGCTTCATCAGGCAAAAGACACAGTGTGACAAGAGCAAGTCAAGCATGTACGAGTGTGTGTGTGTGTGTGTGTGTGTGTGTGTGTGTGTGTGTGTGGTGTGTGTGTGTGTGTGTGTGTTTGTGTGTGTACGTGCGTGTGAAAATATTACCTCCCTTCCCCGTTTTCTTCTATTAGAGTCAGATGTTCAAGGTCAAACTTCAGGTAACACTGTTTACACTAATCACTACTGCTCATGAGCGTGTGTGTGTGTGTGTGTGTGTGTGTGTGTGTGTGTGTGTGTGTGTGTGTGTGTGTGTGTGTGTATGTATGTGTGTGCGTGCGTGTGTGTGTGTGTGTGATAAAGTGTGCCTCAGAGGAAACTCAGTTTAATTAGAGCTCCTCAGAGAGAGATCAAACTGACCAGTCTGCAACGAGACATTAACAAGCAGCGGGGGATGATTATTTGATAAATCATCAATGTGTGTCGGACACCTAACCTCAGGAAGATTTAAAGCATTTTATAATGTTTTTTTACTTTCATTATCCACTTTAAAGTGTCTCACTGAGGACTTTATTAGACTTCCGTGAGGTTAAATGCTAAATGAGATGCTGTCTCAAGTGAATTGAGACAAATGAGTGTGTAGGTACGAGTTGAAAACAACTTAGAGTGGAGTTTAGTGAGCCATTGATTGACTGTTGGAGATAATATAATATTCTGCAGGAGAGCGCCGGGACAATAGTTGGGAAAATGAACCGAGGCACAGATTGCAATGGAGCCCGGCTGATTAAACTACAAATGGAGATACAAAAGAGAGGAGAGATACAGCGGCAGATACGGGAGTGAATATGAATTATTAAATGAGTGGCACGAAGAAGAATTAAAATGCGAGTGATGGGAACACCGATCGAGAAGTAAATAAAGATGCACAAAGAGATGGAGATACAGGAGGTGAGTTCAACAAAGGGCCAGATGCATGGATGTGAACTCTGCAGCCCCGCAGTGAAGACATGATGGACATCTCATTGTGTTACACCTGTATTCATTATCTCGGCTCATAAATAAATCACTGTAGGGTTTCCACCAATGAGGGAATCACCTGGAGACTCACAGCCCTGCAGAATGGATGATGCCCTGATTTCTGGACAGCAGATTAGAAGATTAGGGAGAGTGTGTGTGTGTGTGTGTGTGTGTGTGCGTGTGTGTGTGTGTGTGCGTGTGTGCGTGTGTGTGTGCGTGCGTGTGTGCGTGCGTGCGTGCGTGCGTGCGTGTGTGTGTCGATGGGAAGTCCAGGAGTAGCTAAAGGCCAGCAGATGAGCGATAGCCCTGTAATTAACTTTATTATCAAGCTGCCCATCGCTAATGGGAAACGAGCAACTGATTAAACTGTAGTGTCAAAAAAAGAGCAGAGGACCGAAGGAGGTGAAAAGGGAGGAGAGGAAACTGCAGAAGAATACAGAAAAAAGAAACATAAAAGAAAAAGACAGGAAAGAGAGGAGGAAACATGATTTTGGCATTTAATCAGAATTACAGAAAGTTTCGGGATAGAAATGAACTTAATTGGGAGGAATTCGTTTGCTGTCTTTTCTATATTTGTTACTCATAAAATCCACAATTGAAATATATATTTGGAATACTGAGTGTAGCTGCTAGACAAAAGGATTATTATAATCACACAGAAGACGACCTCCCATCTGCAGACAACTAGTGGGAAACTAAACATGACATCTTTGTCTTGGGAAGAGTCTCTTTCTCCATGAGGCTCCAGGAGTGAGGAAGCTCGGAAAAAAGTGGAACCAAATATATCCCAGAGACGGCTTTCCATTACATTACATATCATTCAGCTGATGCTTTTATGCAAAGAGACTTACAATAAGTGCAAAAAACCATAAAGAATCCAACGCCGAACAACAAAGAAAGTGCAGATATATTCACTTCAAGCAAGTCATACCATAGTAAGCACTGGTGACTTACGGCCCGTCCACACAGCAGCGTTAAAAAAATCTTGGAACGCTTCTGCCCATTCACTTTGAATGGGGTGACGTCACTTTGCCTCACTTTTCGCCGAACTGCAATGTGGGAAGCAGAGCGGAGATTTTCAGGATTTTCAGGATTCAAAGTTGAGCAATGTTCAACTTTTGAAGCTGAGGTGGAAGCGTCAGCCAATCAAATCCCGTGTATGCAAATCTGACAGTTCAAGCGGTAGCCAATCAAACGGCGTGTATGCTGGGAGAGACATACCGCAGGTCATTTCCTCATATTCCAAAACATGGAGGAGAAATTAGCGGTAGGGAATCACCCGGTGCTTTATGACCAGTCCCTATTTACCTACCGGGATACAAACCGGAGGAGCCAGGCATGGAGGGAGGTGGCAGAGACAGTGGTAGGTTTTCGCCTGTTTGGGGAGTTTATATCCAGTTTACTTCGGGCTTTTTTGCTTCGTATGTCGGGGGCGGGAGATTCATGTGATTGGTTGTTGGTGCCTTGCTCGCAAAAAATCCCCAAGCTTCAGATACGCCCACCTCCAAGATTTTTTTAACGCTGCTGTGTGGACGGGCCGTTAGTGCCAAGGCCTTAATTAACTCAACAAGTGCTTTTATTTTAGTGCTTGAATTTGCTTTTATAAACTTTTCGAACTGGAATAAGGAATTAAAATGTGTTATTTGTCCAGAAATGGTCTGACGAAGAAGATGGATCACTCTATAGATCGTCCTGATGTGGATCGTGTGACTCGAAAAGAAGGATAAAGAAAAGCAATGTTCAAAAGAAAGACAATTAAGATGTGATGTGAATAAAACAGGGATCAAAGTGAGATAACAAAAGAACAGTATTTGAGTAAAGGCTCTTCATTGCACTGGAGAGAAAAGGAGAAAGCTGAACAGAGCCAGAGGAAACATGAGTTGTTTTTACCTTGACGGTCATCTCAGTGACGAAGATGGCAGTGAAGACGTAGTTGGAGATTGTGAGAAAAACCCGTTCCTGTAAGAGAAGAAGAGAGAAGAGAGAGAAGAAGAGAGAAGAAGAGAGAAGAGAGAGAAGAAGAGAGAAGAAGAGAGAAGAGAGAGAAGAAGAGAGAAGAAGAGAGAAGACGAAATCTGAGAGAAATTACAGAAAAAGTACAGCGGCAAAGAAAGACAAATATATTTAAAATGGTGGGAAGTCAAATGTTCAGAGCTTCGTGCTTCAAAGTGTTTATGCTATTACATTAGAATTGGATTTATTAGATGTAATTAAATGCCAGATGTGAAAGAGTTGCCTTGCTTTTCATTTGATCTGCCGACCCTTTAATACATCTGGTGCTGCTTGATTCCAGGAACATTGCTTGATGCCAAAATCAAGAGAGAGCTCGGAGCAATGATTACAAAGTGGCGTTTTGAAGTTGGCCTTCAAACAATAAATAGAGAAAATGATTTGTACTTTTTCTTGTAAACAAACTGTTTGCTGGTTTACAAGATAAAGACATTTAAAAAAATGTATTTTTACAAACTGAATAATTAACCTTAGCATGTTCTCATATCATATTTGCACCTTGAATAATACAAATCATGAGTAATAATAACAAAATGATATGATAATAAAAACAGCATATTCTGTAATTTACCTTTTTAATGTTGTCATTCATTTGCGCATTTTTATTTTAAAGGGGACCTATCATGCAAAATGCACTTTGTGATGTCTTTTATACATAAATGTGTCCCCGGTGTGTCGGGGAACTCACGCAGCGTCAGAAAATAAAACCCTCTCTCTTTTCCTCCAAATCTCTAAAAACGGGGGAACAACGGAGCTGATCCAGATTTGCGTCCGATATGACGTAATATCTGAAATGTGGACCCACGGCCCAATCAGAAACGTTGCTATCAGAAACAATGCCCGACTGTTTGGACGTAATATGGTCGGTGTTTACATTAGCATCGCTAACACTCAGAGCTAACCTGTACTGGAGAGCATGTGTGTGAAGAAGAAGGAAATAAAAAGGAACTCACCTTGTGGTATAACCGGCAAGAGAGAAAGCCTTTGAGCTCCATACTGTTTCAGAGATAATCCTTGATAATCCATGATATGGCGTTTCATCACGGCAGCATTTAGTTTAGACAGTAGCTGCCGGGTCCCGCATGAGCTCAGACCCCTCCTTTTTGATTTATTTATCAATTTAAAGCTTTATTCCCCAAATCAGCACTTTGAAACAGGAAGTGAAATAGAGGGATATGAGGCATGGCTAGAATGGGTGATCTGTTTGGTATTTTGAGCAAAACACTTCATAGACATGTTTTTTATATATTTGTATATATCTGAGACCTATGCTATTGCCTACACATAGCATGATAGGTGAGCTTTAACTTCTTATGTGTAAATACATATTTTATTTTAATTTTCACTTTATTTTTACCTAACTTCTTGCGTTTATTTACTCAAAATATGACCCGTTATATTTTATTTTATTCTTAACAAAGCAAAGAGAATAATTTGCACATTTTAAAATAAACTTTCTACATGTTTACACATATATTTGTTGCATATTATCTTATTTCGGACATTGTTATCAGAATGAGAAAACATTTATTTGTCCCGCACCGGGGACATTTAAATGATTACAACAGAAAATAAAGTGAAGAAAACAAATACAAAAATGGCTCTAAGTATGCACACGTTATTATTAACACAATAAGTACAAAATAAAATATCAGATATGTACACCCTGGTAATAAACGTGACATTGTAGGAGGGTATATTGCAATTATTTATATTTTCAGACAGTGTTATTGCACATCAGGGGTATTCCAGTCTATGTTTATATATAACCTCAAAATGTATATCACAAATATGCACTGAGGATTTCCTCTTGTACAAGAAGAGTCTCACCTCACATATACGTATGATATCACAAAGTTCACTTACGATATATTCAGGGATATGGAGATATGGCTCTTACCAGACTGCCCTGCAGGATCTTTGGTCTCTCCAGAGCCACCGTGATGCAGTTCAGGAAGATGAAGACCAGGACCACGTAGTCAAAGAGTTTATGGGCGATGATGGACTGACAGAGCAGCCGGAACCTGAGGGAGAGGAAGACACGAGGAGAAAGAGAGAGATGTTAAAGAAGTGTCTTTAGGGGTTTGCATTTATGGGTAACTGCATCATGTGGAGACATCTTAGGGTTAAGATTAGGTTAGGTTAAGCGTCCATCTAGGGTTAGGGTTAGGAAGGAGAAAAGAACTGAAGACCCAGGCTTCCCACGACTAAAATCCTCCAATTTGCAAAGACATTTGTGAAAAAAAGTCTTAAAAGTGTGAGGTATAATGTGGCTAAAAACTGAATGAAAGTAATTTTATAACAATTTCTGGCAGTCAACAAGGAGAATGAGAGAGTTGTTCAATAATTATCTTTAAGGGTTTGTATTTATGGGTAACTGCATCTTAGGGCTGTGCGATTATGGCAAAAATCATAATCACGATTATTTTGGTCAATAATTGATATCACGATTATTAAATACGATTATTCATTGACTTTGAAAACATCCATTTATTGAACTTTTAAATACAAATAATAATTTGAACAGTATCTTTTTAACTGTTGATTTCCCTGAACGTATAATTCAACTGAAAAACCAATACAAAAATAAATTAAATAATTGATACATTTATATCTACATTTAAATAAATAATATCAAAATAATAAATACCAACAAATATTTTCGAGCGCACTTCAACAAGCTACTAAACATATATAAATATGATAAATACAAACAAATTTGATAAAATATGTTTTTTTCGATTATGTTGTTTTCGTAATTGTGGCAGGCCAAAATCGTAATTGCGATTAAAATACGATTAATTGCACAGCCCTACTGCATCATGACAGCTGAATATTTTTCAATCATCTTCTAAGCAATCTTAGGGTCAAGAGTCCTTCTAAGGTTAGAAAACTCTATCCATAGAGTTTTCCTCCTCTCCAAGACAAATGGTGAGTCAAAGAGTAAAAACATTGAATGAAGTTTCTCAACTGCTCGGCTGTCCGCTGATGATTGCCCAACTTGTTTCTCAAAAGAACTGAAGACCCACCACTAAAATCCTCAATTCTATAAGAAATTACTGAAAGAAACTTCAATTTCTGGCAGACGACATGAGGAGAATGAGAGAGTTGTTCAAGAAGTGTCTTTAAGGGTTTGCATTCATGGGTAACTGCTTCATGACAGCTGTAGATTTTACAACCATCTTCTAAAACGTCTTAGGGTGAAGATTCCTTCCAGGGTTGGGGTTAGGAAGGATTAGGATGTTTTTACAGGGAGGCAAAGTATCCATAGAGGTTTCCTCCTCTCCAAGAAAAATGGTGAGTATGATTGCCCAACTTGTTTTTTAAAAGAACTGAAGACCCACGACTAAAATCCTCCATTCTGTAAAGAAATTGAGTGAAAATAACTTCAAAACCTTACAAGTGTGAGGACAAATGTGGCAAAACATGTGATAAAAGTAATGTTATGACCATTTCTGGCAGACAACATGACGAGAATGAGAGTTTGTTCAAGAATGGTCTTTAAGGGTTTGCATTTATGAGTAACTGCATCATGTTAAGAGTCTTTCTAGGGTTAGGAAGAAGGATGTTTTTACAGGGAGGCCATTTATCCAAGACAAATGGACATAGTAAAAGCGATACAATATTGAATTAAGCAGTTTCTCCCCGCACGCTGCTCAGCTCGTTGCTGTGATAGCTTAAGACACAGACATCCAACAACTAAAATCCTCCATCCTGCAAAGAAATTAGTGTAAAAACTTCCAAAATCCTAAAAGTGTGAGCGGTAAAATGCAGCTGAAAACTGGATTAAAAGTAATTTTATGACAATTTCTGGCACACAATGCTGATGAATGCTCAAATGGGATTAGACCCCACTACCAGAGACCAAAGGAAACACATCTTACATTCATCAAATCACACAAGTCTCTGGGTTTGCCAAACCGTGTACATTATGAGGAGAATGTATGCACAGAATAAACCAAAAAGACAACATCCAGTCATTTTTTGATAGAAAAATGACAATACCTGGCAAAAAGAAAAACGCCCATCGGCACTGCCCAAAAGAATGGGCATAACTCATGAACAGAAGAAGTTAGAAGCTTCTAATGACTTAAGGCACAATCACAACAAATGTGTGCAATTTTCTGTGTTCAGTTTAATGTTTATTTCAGTATTATGGTTGTGCGGATTTCTGGGATGTGTAAAACTTGATTATACTGTAAAAAATGTCCTATTGTGGGTCTCAGAGGGTTACATACAGAAACGTACAGATAATGTCACTGTGTGTCACATTTTCATTGTTGTCTACATTTCTTGTCTTTCTTATCAACTTTTTTGATTCAATGCTGATTTATTTGGCTCTGCTGGTCGCCCACAATTGTTCAGAGTAAAGAATCCAAGTTGGCTCGGCTCACCGTTCTCATCTTTTGATAAGAAGCTTTGGTGTAGGTATCTCTGAATGGATTTAAATAACGCTCCACAGTGAAGGACTACCTGCTGCACCTGCTCCCCTAGAGAGACACAATCAATGTGCTAATCTGACTGCTTTTCCTCCAGACTTGGCAACCTGTCCCTTTATCTATCGATTCAGATCTGGCAACCCTGTCCCCTGACATTGATCAGTGGCTTTGTTGGATACTTATCCAACCAGAGACAGAACTACTGTTTGCTTCTTTCTCCTGTTGTTTGCGCCCGTTTAGAATATTATTAGCCTGATGAATGGTTATTGTAAGTACCAGTGTAATGCTTCTGAGGGCAGTGGTCATAAGCATATTCCAAAGTGATGACATTTCACAGTTTTGTAACGTTACAGTTTCAGTGACGTTAGATTTGGTGCCAGAAATAGGTTGTTTTGGGTCAAGCTAACATGTGTAAATGTTTCTTATGAAGGGTTTTAAACATTAAACTTTACTTACACACTAAGGCCCCGCTCACACGGGACCGTTTGCGTTTATGCACAGTATGCGTATTAAAAAAAGTCTTCCGTTCACATGCATTCGTTTCATTTAACGTGTCTGTTCAAACGAGGCCGCTGGAAACTCTGTAGTACATATGCTGGGACTGTAAGTGGCGCTGTAACTTCCGCCAAAATACACCAAAGCCGCGAAGAAGAGCAACCGAGCAGCCCCGCTGCAATGTTGCCATGGCTACCCTTCTGTTTAAGCCCCGAAACTGAAACTGAAACTGAAAGAAACTGAAAGAAACCGAATCTGTGGATATTGCATCCCGACCAAGAAGGTCTCCGTGGAGAGGACGGCTCAGAAGAGAGATATTCTCTACAAACACCGGGTGAGATGCTCCCTTGTCAATATAATGGATCAATGCATGAAATCTGACTGATTATTTTGTTTAAGGAGTATATTGGGCGTTAACTATTCTGGTTTGCCTTTTATAATATTATTTCATTCAAGAACCCCTTGTGCGTTTAATTAACACAGCTATTTTTGATAGTTGCTACAGCAGTGAGCAGGAGAGGTGGGGAGAGCCGGGGCTATCGCTATTTTTTCAGGAAATATTCGTATAGAGGTGATTACACGGACTCGGTTGACCCCCCAGAGCGTTTCGTTTGCAAATCTATCCACCTTGGGACCCGTTATCGTTTGTGGGGTCAGTTTCTAATCGGCCTCGTGTAAATAATAGGGCTATACGCACGCGAAAGTATGCAGATACAAGCAGTTTTCTCCTCGTGTAAACGGCGCCTAAACCCTGGTGCATCTCTTGTGTATCTCTGAAAGTCATTAGAGGACAAAAGGGTCTGCCTCAAAAAACTGTCCTGAAAATAAAATTATTTTCGACTTTTGCTTTGTTGAATCTATATAGATAGATAGATAGATAGAGATAGATAGATAGATAGATAGATAGATAGATAGATAGATAGATAGATAGATAGATAGATAGATAGATAGATAGATAGATAGATAGATACATTATCAATCCCAATGTGGGAAATTATTTTGTTACAGGAGCAGTGTGTTCAACATTAAAATACAAATACTTAAAAAGTGGAATAGAGTTAACAATTAATAATTAAAAATCAAATGAAAAATGGTATATAAAATATAGACATATAAACAATTCTGGACAATTAAAATGTTCTTTAAAAGATAAAAAATACTGCAGTAGCAGGTATATAGGCTTAAACTATACTCTATATACATATGATAGTTTTAACCAAATCCAGTGCCAGTATGTTTTCATAATGCAACGTTGAATTTTGGTTTGGCAAACTCTGTCTCCTGTGTGAAAGAACTTTGTGTGTTGACCCTTTTTAAGATGAAATGTTCAGTCTATATATACTACCTCCTTCGTCCTTTGTTCTCATCATTTAAGCTACGTCTGCTGGCGATCTACCCCTCCTTGTATTCGTTTCAGTGAGCAACCATGACTAAATGTCGATCTAAACCTACTCATGGGTGTAGCAGACCTCTTCAAACCTTTATATATGACTCAGATAACCACTGAACAACAGTTGTGTGAGTGTGTGTGAGTGTGTGTGAATGTTAGTTCCTAGAGCAAGGTACACTGCTCTGTATGAATGGGTGTGAACTGGTGAATGATGACATGTAGTATGTATAGTGCCTTGAGGGGACGTAAAGACTGGAGAAAGCGCTATAAGTACAGTCAATTTACCATTTGTTTGGTTGCCTGCTTTAATTATGCTGAGGTACACTTGTTAGAGCAAACACACACATATGCTTACACACACACACACACACACACACACACATTAAAAACATTACACTGAGGCGTACACGCACATATGTGCACACGCTCCCACATGCACATATGCAGAGTCATCCACATACACAACACTAGCAGAGATATGGCCTAACGCTGGTGTAACACACACACACACACACACCGCCAACACACAGAGGCCCTGCTGACAGATGGCACCTGCCAGGATGCCAAAACACCACCCTGGGGCCCGACTTCCCTTAAAGTGGCTATCAGCACGCAGGGAGTCGGGTGAGTGAGCGGGGGGATGACTGAGTGATTCTTCTTTCAGGTTGCTTTCAGGGGACTTTCTACCAAGCAATGCATCGAAGGCTGGAAGAAAACGGCAAACACAGATGAACACACAGGAGCCCAGAGCCAATAACGCTGTCTGGAGGGGGGGGGGAATGGTTTTAGGAAACACAGCGACATCACGTTTACAAGCCGTTCAATGCGTTGAAGGCTGAACGAATGCGTTATTACACAAGCAAGATGAACACACAGGTATCAATAACGCTGTTGAGAGATAAATAAATGTGGTTAGGAAACGCAGTGACATCACGTTTACAAGCCGTTCAATGCGTTGAAGGCTGGAAAAAAGCGTAATAACACGGGCAAACACAGATGAACACACAGGTATCAATAACGCTGTCTAGAGAAGAACAAAATGGTTTGTAGGAAACACAGGGACATCACTTTTACAAGCCGTTTGTGGAACAGCAGCTTCCAGAGGAATGGTGCGAGTGTTCTCCACATTATCAGAGCTGGAGACAGAGCTTGTAATGTTTGTTAACGTTTGTTTTCAGCGCCATTGGTCTTGCTTGTCGACTCGTCTCTCCACACTTTGTTTCTCTGCGCCTCAGTGCTGAACGGACAGGCTTGGTGGAAACACTGCCGGAGGAAACTATCCCAAGCACTGACTCAACCAGAGAGATGCTTAATAGAATAGAATAGAATAGAATAGGGAGGGATGAAACCCTCTTTAATGGTCACACATGCAGAGCACACAGCACACACAGTGAAATTTGGCCTCTGCTTTTAACCCATCCTAGTACCAGGAGTCTAGTACTAGGAGCAGTGGGCAGCTAGTGTACAGCGCCCGGGGAGCAATGGGAGTGAGGGGGGAAGGGGGGTATCCGGTGCCTTGCTCAAGGGCACCACGGCAGGGCAGGAGGTGAACTGGGACCTCTCCAAGTAGAAGTCCACACTCCATATTTAGGTCTGGTCGGGGACTTGGACCAGCGACCCTACGGCTCCCAGTCCAAGCCCCTACTGACTGAGCCACTGCCGGAGATAAATAGAATAGAAATAAGCACTGAGAGATACAAATGCTCCAATTAGCTTTACACTTTGATGGACCTTTCTTGCGCCTTTTGGTCAAGATCAGTTCAATGAAAAGGGGTTTGAAGAATGTGAACATTGGCATCTAAAAGGCCCCAAAAATCTTCAATAATTCCTCTATTGAATAAAATTCTCATTACTGCAATTGCTGTAACTTGTTTGATGTAAAGCAGTGAAATGATTTGTTTATTTGCTTTCTGACATAAGTTACAGGAGAAATGTTGAAGCATATTGTTACCTGATTTGCCTCTAAATATATCGCGGGCCACATCAGCATTATGGTTGCACTCAAAGGGCTGGTTGTAACTTTAAGACTATAAATATACATATATAATATATAATATTTATAAAATGATGTATATTACATTATTGCCTCTGTATTTGATTATTATCGAATAGGGTAATAACTTCATAATTAACTACGTCTGAAAGCAGAAGTCTAGGCAAGTCATTGCAAGTCTCTTCAGTGGTCATGTCACAATACAAGATGCATTGTGGGACATGTAGTTTATGGGCAATGTGTCTGTAAAGAGGCATGAACATAGGGCTGTGCGATTATGGCAAAAATCATAATCACGATTATTTTGGTCATTAATTGATATCACGATTATTAAATACGATTATTCATTGACTTTGAAAACATCCATTTATTGAACTTTTAAATACAAATAATAATTTGAACAGTATCTTTTTAACTGTTTTCCCTGAGCGTATAATTCAACTGAAAAAACCAATACAAAAATTAATTAAATAAATGATACATTTATATCTACATTAAATAAATAATATCAAAATAATAAATACCAATAAACAAGATCAACAAATATTTTGGAGCGCACTTCAACAAGCTACAAACATATTAAATATGATAAATACAACAAATTAGATCAATATGTTGCAGTGCAGTGTCACAACTAGCAAAGCAAAATAATCGTTTTTTCGATTATGTTGTTTCGTAATTGTGGCAGGCCAAAATCGTAATTGCGATTAAAATACGATTAATTGCACAGCCCTAAGTAACATATAATAAACTTATTATATCATTGCAAGCTCTTACGGGCCAAGATTTTACACCCGAGGTCTAGATTAAAAACCTCCAACATTGAAACGTCATGCTCTTCTTCATCCAGAGCTGGGTTTCAGTGGTTTTGAGGGATGTTTATTTGACGCACTCACCTGTTCTGGGGGGAGAAGAGGTAGACGGACCACGCCTCTCTCGATTCACACCAGTCGGGCTTGTACACCTAATCATATTTGGACACGGAAACACATACTCTGGAGGGAGAGGCAGGGAAAAAGGGACAGACATGAGAAGAAAGAAAGCTGGGGGCGTTTAAAAAATATCAAATTAGCAAGCAGTAATCTTTCATCACTGATACACATTTCTGTGTTTCAGCTAATTGGAGCATTTGTATCTCTCAGTGCTTATTTCTAAAAGTGCAATGATCAACACTCAAACTATGTGTAATATTAATATTTTTAATTCATGTAACTTTATTTTATCTTCATCCCATTTACAATGCAAATGACATTAAAACGATTGAATTATTCATGGACGCTTGGAGATTTCATAAGTGAGTGTGAAGCCCCTGCAGAGATAAGATAAACTAATACCGGCTGCCTCATCTGTACACCCACTACCACCGTGATTATGATTTATGTTGTGTTTCACAGTATGTCTAGGCAGACAAATAAACAACAGAAATGCAATATATAGCATTAATACAGTACAGAGGCATCAGTCGTTAGAGGTTGTGATTATTCATTGATTTGTTGCTATTACGGCATTTCTTCTTAAAGGGGCCCAATTACAGTATGCTCATTTTCAGGTGTATGTCAGTATGTAGTGTCTCTACTTTAAAGAGTCCTCTCCTGCTCATTTCAGCTGTATATCAGTATGTAGTGTCTCTACTATTAAAGAGTTCTCTCCTGCTCATTTTCAGGAGTATATCAGTACTGTATGTAGGTGTCTCTACTTAAAGAGTCCTCTCCTGCCATCATTTTCAGGTGTATAAGATGTAGTGTCTCTACTTTAAGAGTCCTCTCCTGCTCATTTTCAGGTGTATATCAGTATGTAGTGTCTCTACTTTAAAGAGTCCTCTCCTGCTCATTTTCAGGTGTATATCAGTATGTAGTGTCTCTACTTTAAAGAGTCCTCTCCTGCTCATTTTCAGGTGTAGTTATGATATCCTGCTCATTTCAGGTGTATATCAGTATGTAGTGTCTCTACTTTAAAGAGTCCTCTCCTGCCATTTTCAGGTGTATATCAGTATGTAGTGTCTCTACTTTAAAGAGTCCTCTCCTGCTCATTTTCAGGTGTATATCAGTATGTAGTGTCTCTACTTTAAAGAGTCCTCTCCTGCTCATTTTCAGGTGTATATCAGTATGTAGTGTCTCTACTTTAAAGAGTCCTCTCCTGCTGATGTTCAGGTGTATATCAGTATGTAGTGTCTCTACTTTAAAGAGTCCTCTCTGCTCATTTCAGGTGTATCAGTATGTAGTGTCTCTACTTTAAAGAGTCCTCTCTGCTGATGTTCAGGTGTATATCAGTATGTAGTGTCTCTACTTTAAAGAGTCCTCTCCTGCTGATGTTCAGGTGTATATCAGTGTGTAGTGTCTCTACTTTAAAGAGTCCTCTCCTGCTGATGTTCAAGTGTATATCAGTATGTAGTGTCTCTAATTTTAAAGAGTCCTCTCCTGCTAATGTTCAGGTGTATATCAGTATGGTAGTGTCTCTACTTTAAGAGTCCTCTCCTGCTGATGTTCAGGTGTATATCAGTATGTAGTGTCTCTACTTTAAAGAGTCCTCTCCTGCTCATTTTCAGGTGTATATCAGTATGTAGTGTCTCTACTTTAAAGAGTCCTCTCCTGCTGATGTTCAGGGTGTATATCAGTATGTAGTGTCTCTACTTTAAAGAGTCCTCTCCTTCTCATTTTCAGGTGTATATCAGTATGTAGTGTCTCTACTTTAAAGAGTCCTCTCCTGCTGATGTTCAGGTGTATATCAGTATGAAGTGTCTCTACTAAGAGTCCTCTCCTGCTGATGTTCAGGTGTATATCAGTATGTAGTGTCTCTACTTTAAAGAGTCCTCTCCTGCTGATGTTCAGGTGTATATCAGTATGTAGTGTCTCTACTTTAAAGAGTCCTCTCCTGCTGATGTTCAGGTGTATATCAGTATGTAGTGTCTCTACTTTAAAGAGTCCTCTCCTGCTGATGTTCAGGTCTATATCAGTATGTAGTGTCTCTACTTTAAAGAGTCCTCTCCTGCTGATGTTCAGGTGATATCAGTGTGTAGTGTCTCTACTTTAAAGAGTCTCTCCTGCTGATGTTCAGGTGTATATCAGTATGTAGTGTCTCTACTTTAAAGAGTCCTCTCCTGCTGATGTTCAGGTGTATATCAGTATGTAGTGTCTCGACTTTAAAGAGTCCTCTCCTGCTGATGTTCAGGTGTATATCAGTATGTAGTGTCTCTACTTTAAAGAGTCCTCTCCTGCTGATGTTCAGGTGTATATCAGTATGTAGTGTCTCTACTTTAAAGAGTCCTCTCCTGATGTTCAGGTGTATATCAGTATGAAGTGGTCTCTACTTTAAAGAGTCCTCTCCTGCTGATGTTCAGTGTATATCAGTATGTAGTGTCTCTAACATGTCTCCATGCTTTAATGTTCAAAAAGCTCTTATTGTTCTCATACTGCCTGTGCTGCAGCACCTCTTTGCACCCTCTGTCTGAAACCAGAGCCCAGTTCGTGCTCTGATTGGTTAGCTGGCCGGCTCTGTTGTGATTGGTGAACCTTGCTTAGAGATGTCGCGCCCCTTAGCATATCACGTACAATGTGTCTGAGTGCTAGTTCAATAGGAGCGCAAATGTTTACTTAGGGATGTCTCTATATATGTTCCCGAGAAACTCCCTCTGGAGGGAACACAGTGATTTTTAGCATTTGCAGACCATTTACATGCACTAAAACATATATAAGACACTACAGTAAAGTCAAACCCCAGAAAGCAGAATAACAGGGCCTCTTCACAAATGTTATTTATCTATATATTGCGATAAAGATCCATTCCACTCACATATCCGTTCTCTTAGTCCAGGTCGGTTCTGTCCTTGCGTGCGTTGACCTGAGGGTAAACCTCTGCCAATCAGCTGAGTGTGCGGTGTTTTGCCGTTACAATCCCGATGGTCCAACCCGCCTTCCTGCGACAGACCCCCCGGTGATGGACACCCCCCGCCCCGGACCCCCCCCTCTCCCGGGGTCTGCTGATTGGACAGGAGGGAGACTGGGAGGATGGCCTCTGAGCTCAGGAAGCTCCAGAGAAAGAGCCCGACGATCCATCCTCGCAGAAAGCGCCTGGAGAGGAAAGTGAGGTGGATGATGAGAGGCAGAGGTGAGAAGTAGTGGAGTACAAATACTTTGTTACTGTACTTAAGTAAATGTTTCTGGGTATCAGTACTTCACTCCACTACTTATCTTTCTGACGACTTTGTTACTTTGACTTCTTACATTTTGAACCCAATACCTGTACTTTCTACTTCTTACTGTTGAACACAAATACCTGACTTTCTACTTCTTACATTTTGAACACAAATACCTGTACTTTCTACTTCTCACATTTTGAACACAAATACCTGTACTTTCTACTTCTACATGTTGAACACAAATACCTGTACTTTCTACTTCATACATGTTGAACCCAATACCTGTACTTTCTACTTCTTACATTTGAACACAAATACCTGTACTTTCTACTTCTTACATTTTGAACACAAATCCCTGTACTTTCTATCTTCTTACATGTTGAACACAATCCCTGTACTTTCTACTTCTTACATGTTGAACACAAATACCTGTACTTTCTACTTCTTACATTTTCCAAACAGGCTGGTTCCTTTAGTTTGAATGTGGTGTTTGGTGGCGTGATCATTATTATTTAGAGTCATTGCGTGCCTATTGATTTGAATACGATCCGTGTATCCATCATTCCTGGTCTTCTCTAAAGAAGAGGGACCAATGAAAACGTTGTCATGTTGCCGTTGTTCAGCATGGAAACACTCATTAGCTAACAATGACATTATTGTTCTATTAATATAAAGGTGAGGTCAGGTACTCTTTAAAACAGCTGCTAGTTATGGGTACTTTTTACTTAAGTACATTTCAAAGCCCTCTTACTTTGACTTGAGTAAAGAAGTTTAGTCAGTACTTCTACTTTTACCAGAGTATTTTTAAACACGAGTATCTGTACTTCTACCTTGAGTAAAGGATGTGTGTACTTTGCCATCTCTGATGAGGGGGGAGAGCGTGATGGGAGTGTCGAGGGGGGAGAGGAGCGACTCCTGCTCGGCAGCGAGGTGTAGGAGTAGGGGGATCGAGTGCTGTGGACACGGAGACTCCCCCCAACCACAGGGGGTCCACAAACCCATAACTCCTCCGACCTCGACTGTTGGAGCTGGACCTGGTGGAAGAAGATGTATATAATATAATAATTGTTGTGAAAATCCGAATGTACTCTTCCCAATATGAGAGTAACATGATAACAAGGTATCCCAACTGTAGCCTTGTACATGACAGGATGTATGATTACCTAGAAGAGCATCAGGACTGTTTTAGGCATATGATAGCTATGTGATTAACATGATGATTCAGCCTCTATGGAGATATTGACAAGCATGCTCATTTCTGACGTGGAGCTAATCTGAAGTAAACATTGAATACTGCTTTCTATTCCTCCATCTTGTGACTGTGTAACTCCCTCTCTTGGATATCAGCATGTGAAGGACACTGTTCAGGAACTAGTTGATGCTCTGTATGTGATGACTACTTCCATTCTGGAGAGGATCACAATACATGGATCCTGATATTCAAGATCAAGCGGGGACCAGGGAGATTTTTCTAACAATATTTAAAAAATATATAATAAACTTTATTTGTAAGCACCTTTCATGCAAAGCAACCCAAAGTGCTTTACAAACAAGAAGAAAACATAACAACAATATTAAAATAAATACAGAACAAGATAAAACTTCAACGGTGATCCTAATGACATTCCCTTGAAGTAAAGCTGAATAAATAAAACAAATATAAATAGTTATCACCGCAATAAACCGTATTTAATGTTGTCTTAATGTACATTATTTAATTTCATATTCGTGTTCTTGTACATATGATATTCTATTACATGTATACAGACTCTTGCACTATTTTTTATTTATTATATATGTTGCATTGTTGGGGAGCTCAGGTCAGAATAATTAATTGCCATTTCTAAACTGTAGGTTATGTGCTGTGACAATAAAACCTTTGATTAGAAATTGGAGTAATGGAATATTCATGAATCAATAGAGATGTAATCAACGCTGCAGTGTACATTAAGTGTCTAGTCATAAAGCTAATAGCAGCATTAAACAACAGCTTGAGGTTCGATGTTCCCATGTATGTAATTAAGGCTTAATGAAGGTATTAAATATTCATTGAGCAAAAGCTGAACTCAATTACAGGATGTAAATGGTGATCTTTTATACCTGCGGCTCCATGCAGATTGTGGATGCAAAGGGCGCCCCCAGTTTGGTAGTTTGGACTGCGACCATGACGCTAGAAGAGACACAGAGCAGATTTATTTGGTACTGTCAATCAATCAACAGCTTTATTAATCCCGCAAGGGGGCAATTGGTTTATGAGCAGTTTCTAGTCATGTACACAGGCAGGAACATACAGGAAGAAAAGACACAGCCTGGATGTGAATTTAGGTTTTTTGGGACTTGTGGTGTTATCTGTCGCCACTTTTTAAATGCCTAACCTAACCCTACTCCTCCCAAAGATTCATTTTGGGTATTAGAGTCTGAAAAACCCCCAAAAAGGTGCGTATTTTGGGAGTCTGAAAAAAAGGAAAAAGTGCGACAGATAACCCACAAGTAGCCTACCGATTATTTTCACCATCACATTTTTTTGACGATAATTTTTTAGGATAATGTGGGGCTATAAAGGAACTAACAGCCGGTCACATGATTCACGTCACCACCGCTAAGCTAAAGGTGGCTAATGTTGGGCTATAAAGGAACTACAGCACGGTCACATGACTTCACGTCACCACCACTAAGCTAAAGGAGGCTAATGTTGGGCTATATAGGAACTATAGCACGGTCACATGACTTCACGTCACCACCGCTAAGCTAAAGGTGGCTAATGTTGGGCTATAAAGGAAGTACAGCACGGTCACATGACTTCATGTCACCACCGCTAAGCTAAAGGTGGCTAATGTTGGGCTATAGAGTGGCGAAGTCACGCCCACCTACTTCCGGGTAATGGGACCTTATTTTGGAAAAATTATGCATTGAAGTCAATGGGGAGAGAAAACTTATCTTTCGATCCCGTTTGAATTGTGCCATGAATTACACATATGATGTTTGTCAATCTTAAAAAATAATTTCCATGTAAAAAAAGTCACAGTTTGTCGTAAAACTGTTGAAATATATGACTATGAAAAATACGCAACTAGAAAGACTACAAATCCCAGAGTCGCGTAAGTGATGTCACAATTGTTTTCCTCCACCATTCAGATACCTAAGATCAGCGCAGCCTTAACATGAAGTAACATTAAGTAACCCAAAATGTTAAACAGTAAGAGTAGTAGTCATATTTCGTGAACCCTTTGAAGAGTACTGTCACCGGTGTGATCATTCTATAATACACAATTTAGCCGGGGAGAAATGCTAACGCTAACGTTAGCATCGGCGATCTTCTCTACTTCATGCTATCTGCACAAATGGTTGACATTAAACATTTAAACGACCAGGCAGTTCAGAGATCAAAGGAAGGCAGGCAGGCAGCTTTGCATGACATTCTTCAGGACGTGTTTCATTGTGGTGATAGTGAGGGTAGTCAATCGTTTTGTTGACAAGACAGTAGTGACGGCCATCTTGATGACGTGTGTTGTTGACCAGAGATGTAGTTCATTGAGCGTTTCACACAAACAAATGTGTTACTTCACAGTTTTACGACACATTTTTTTTTTTTTGACTTGCAAAATTATCTTTTAAATTGACAAACATCATATGTGTAATTCGTGGCACAATTCAAACGGGATCGAAAGATAATCTTTCTCTCTCCATTGACTTCAATACATAATTTTTCCGAAATAAGGTCCCATGGAGGTCCACCGGAAGGGGAGGGACTTCGCCACTCTATAAAGGAACTACAGCACGGTCACATGACTTCACGTTACCACCGCTAAGCTAAAGGTGGCTAATGTTGGGTGTGTTGACGTTTAGCCATCTCATTTAGACACTTATTAGCAACCAGCTTTTATAAATTGACCAGTGGGGTACTTACTGACATGTTTTATGTCAATGCCCATTAGAAAACAGTGAAAAGTCTCTATCACAATTTCTTAAACTCAAATAGTACGTCAAATGGCATCTTTAAATGTTATACGAAAAAAAAACAGTATTCAAGTAAGTCATCACCTGGGGAAGTTTAAAAAAAAAATGTAATATTTTCCCATGCTGTGTATGCTCTTAAACTCGAAATAAAAAGAGTACATGAATATATGTCGATAGAGATAAGTGGAAAAGAGCGCGCCTGCTATTGTAGGTTAATCTCTAACGACTGTGATATAAACTAGGGTTTTAAAGTGAACTTGCAGTGCTGTCAGCAGGCTGTCATCAAGTTTAATGTGCAGACCCCCGAGTGCCAGTTCCACTCAGAGGAACATAACCAGTCCTGTTTGTTCCGCATGTCTAATCCTCTCAGCTTGACAGAGATAATGATGGGTTTTACCCTCGAAGCATACATGTCAACAGTCAGAGCCTGAACTGATGCGATATACCAGGGAATCTATGCATCTGTCTCTATAGAAACTGAAGTGAAGCCGAACAACGGCAGCAACACTGACAACTGCACTGCGGATAAGTCAAGAGGAACACTGAGAGAGAGTGTGTGTGTGTGTGTGTGTGTGTGTTGTGGACATTTAAAACTATTTATTCCGCACAATACAGCATAAACAAGACACATTCTGGCTCGATAATATGCAGTCACGATCTGTCTTTGCTGCTCAATATTCTGTCACTACTACCACTTTGTCTTATATAAAATGAAATTGAAAGTCAATGGCTATATCAATTTAAACATCATTACTTTTTATTACCAGATACACCGTGCACCTCTGCACTAAGTCAATGTGTCCTTGGCTGTTCTCTCCGTCTATGAACACGGCTTATTTTGAGCTTTATTGATGTCTGTCTAGGTACAACCTTATCTGACATTGAACTGAGGCTGATAACTGTACTCAAAATAATAACACCTTTAAAGATAAGTGAAGTGAGGGAAGGGAACAGGTCGCTACTCTGACCTCATTCCTATTTTTCTTAAAGCGGCTATAATTTCCAGGTTCATTTTAGTATTTATTGTCTCTACTTTAAAGAGTCCTCTCCTGCTGATGTTCAGGTGTATATCAGTGTGTAGTGTCTCTACTTTAAAGAGTCCTCTCCTGCTGGTGTTCAGGTGTATATCAGTATGTAGTGTCTCTACTTTAAAGAGTCCTCTCCTGCTGATGTTCAGGTGTATATCAGTATTTAGTGTCTCTACTTTAAAGAGTCCTCTCCTGCTGATGTTCAGGTGTATATCAGTATGTAGTGTCTCTACTTTAAAGAGTCCTCTCCTGCTGATGTTCAGGTGTATATCAGTATGTAGTGTCTCTACTTTAAAGAGTCCTCTCCTGCTGATGTTCAGGTGTATATCAGTATGTAGTGTCTCTACTTTTAAAGAGTCCTCTCCTGCTGATGTTCAGGTGTATATCAGTATGTAGTGTCTCTACTTTTAAAGAGTCCTCTCCTGCTGATGTTCAGGTGTATATCAGTATGTAGTGTCTCTACTTTAAAGAGTCCTCTCCTGCTGATGTTCAGGTGTATATCAGTATGTAGAGTCTCTACTTTAAAGAGTCCTCTCCTGCTGATGTTCAGGTGTATATCAGTATGTAGTGTCTCTACTTTAAAGAGTCCTCTCCTGCTGATGTTCAGGTGTATATCAGTATGTAGTGTCTCTACTTTAAAGAATCCTCTCCTGCTGATGTTCAGGTGTATATCAGTATGTAGTGTATCTACTTTAAAGAGTCCTCTCCTGCTGATGTTCAGGTGTATATCAGTATGTAGTGTCTCTACTTTAAAGAGTCCTCTCCTGCTGATGTTCAGGTGTATATCAGTATGTAGTGTCTCTACTTTAAAGAGTCCTCTCCTGCTGATGTTCGGGTGTATATCAGTATGTAGTGTCTCTACTTTAAAGAGTCCTCTCCTGCTGATGTTCAGGTGTATATCAGTATGTAGTGTCTCTACTTTAAAGAGTTCTCTCCTGCTGATGTTCAGGTGTATATCAGTATGTCGGTCTCTACTTTAAAGAGTCCTCTCCTGCTGATGTTCAGGTTGTCAGTATGTAGTGTCTCTACTTTAAAGAGTCCTCTCCTGCTGATGTTCAGGTGTATATCAGTATGTAGTGTCTCTACTTTAAAGAGTCCTCTCCTGCTGATGTTCGGGTGTATATCATATGTAGTGTCTCTACTTTAAAGAGTCCTCTCCTGCTGATGTTCAGGTGTATATCAGTATGTAGTGTCTCTACTTTAAAGAGTTCTCTCCTGCTGATGTTCAGGTGTATATCAGTATGTCGTGTCTCTACTTTAAAGAGTCCTCTCCTGCTGATGTTCAGGTGTATATCAGTATGTAGTGTCTCTACTTTAAAGAGTCCTCTCCTGCTGATGTTCAGGTGTATATCAGTATGTAGTGTCTCTACTTTAAAGACTCCTCTCCTGCTGGTGTTCAGGTGTATATCAGTATGTAGTGTCTCTACTTTAAAGAGTCCTCTCCTGCTGATGTTCAGGTGTATATCAGTATTTAGTGTCTCTACTTTAAAGAGTCCTCTCCTGCTGATGTTCAGGTGTATATCAGTATGTAGTGTCTCTACTTTAAAGAGTCCTCTCCTGCTGATGTTCAGGTGTATATCAGTATGTAGTGTCTCTACTTTAAAGAGTCCTCTCCTGCTGATGTTCAGGTGTATATCAGTATGTAGTGTCTCTACTTTTAAAGAGTCCTCTCCTGCTGATGTTCAGGTGTATATCAGTATGTAGTGTCTCTACTTTAAAGAGTCCTCTCCTGCTGATGTTCAGGTGTATATCAGTATGTAGTGTCTCTACTTTAAAGAGTCCTCTCCTGCTGATGTTCAGGTGTATATCAGTATGTAGTGTCTCTACTTTAAAGAGTCCTCTCCTGCTGATGTTCAGGTGTATATCAGTATGTAGTGTCTCTACTTTTAAAGAGTCCTCTCCTGCTGGTGTTCAGGTGTATATCAGTATGGAGATTGTAGCCTTTGCAGACCATTTACACGCACATAAACCTATAGAACACACTACAGGAGATGGGAAATCCCCAAAAAGCATGATAAGGCTTTAAAAGGAACTACAGCACGGTCACACGACTTCACGTCACCACCGCTAAGCTAAAGGTGGCTAATGTTGGGCGTTATGACGTTTAGTCGTCTCATTTAGACACTTGTTAGCAACCGCCATTTTTAAATTCACCAGTGGGGTATTTACTGACGTATTTATGTCGTAGAACAAAACGTTAAAATCTCTTCAGTTTGTGTTAATCGCAGTCTTAATTTCAGCTACCAACTACCATGCACATGCAACAGGAAGTGCTACAATGCTAACTTCTTTCATGGTTTAGGACTCATGCCTGCACCCTTCTGTAGAGCAATGCATCATTTGTTCAGAGTTTCATCCGAATCTATACTCTAGAATCTCTAGTGGATCTTATCAAAAGCTTGTGACGGAAGCTGCTGATAAAACTTCCGCAAAACTTCACGAACCAACTTTCCTCTCTGATTATTACCGCTGTACTTTGTCTCCAGGTGATGTAACTTCTGATGTGAATTAACTCTGGAGAGCCGTGGGAGAAGAGGAGGAGACTTCACAGTGAAGAGGATCTTCTTCCACACCCACAGAGTTTAACTTTATAACCTGTGAGGTAAGAGCGCCGCCAAACAACAGCTTATCTCTCTCTGCGTTTCACTCCCCTTTATCTCCCTGTCACTGCATCGCCATCACCCTCCCTCTGTTCTGTTTCTTCTTTTCTTTCACTTTCTGACGAGGTGGGGGCAGTCAATTAATTCAAGCTGCCATGGCAACTGGATGCTGAGCCAACATGGATGAACTGTTTTCTCTCTCTGGAGGTTTCGGTTCAGCAGGCACAACGCTGAGGCTTTCTCACTGTGTGTGTGTGGTGTGTGTGTGTGTGTGTGTGTGTGTGTGTGTGTGTGTGTGTGTGTGTGTGGGTGTGTGTGTGTGTGTGTATGTGTGTGGTGTGTGTGTGTGTGTGTGGTGTGTGTGGTGGTGTGTGTGTCTCTGTGTGGTGTGTGTGTGTGTGTGTGTCTGTGTGTGTGTGTGTGTGTGTGAGTGTCTGTGTGTGTGTGTGGTCTATGCATGTGTGTGCATGTGTGTGTGTCTATGTGTGTGTGTATGTGTGTGTGTATGTGTATGTGTATGTGTATGTGTATGTGTATGTGTGTGTGTGTGTGTGTGTGTGTATGTGTATGTGTATGTGTATGTGTATGTGTATGTGTATGTGTTGTGTGTGTGTGTGTGTGTGTGTGTGTGTTGTGTGTGTGTGTGTGTGTGTGTTAGAGAATCCACAGTATGAGCAAATATGTATTGTAAATGTTTGTATGTCGACTACCGGGTGAAACAGTGATATCATTGGAATAAGGATCACCAGGATAGACGTAAAGAAGAAAATTAAAGTGTAGCCATCAAGAGAGATGGAAGAGGTACTCAGATCCTTTCCTTAAGTAAAAGAAGCAATACTACAGTGTAAAGTACTCACACATATTTCATTGTGTTGCATCACAGTTATCTCAACAAACGATATTTAGTTTGTCCCAAAACTCGGACAGCCAGTGCAGAAAGTTGCCTGAAATTAAGATTGTCCTTGTTTTTTACTTTTTACAGTGTAATATTTGGAAAGACTGAAAACCTTCCAGCAGAGATGGGAGAAGTACTCCTATCTTGTACGTGAGTAAAAGCAGTTTACGTAGTTACTTCCCACCTCTGATATAAGGTCAATTTATTACCAATTATCATGGCTTAAATAACTCAAGATTACTATGCCACAAAATCAAGTGAATTTTTTTTTTAAAACGATCAGTTTAAACCTATCTTTAAAGTTGCTTATTGTTTCTTTATTACTTAGTTACTTCCCACCTCTGCCTACAAGGGATCCATTTAGTTTATAAAGTATCAATTAAAGGGTTGAGTTTGCCAGCTGCAAAGTATACATATCATTTACTGTGATTAAGCTCCCTTCAGAGGGTTCCTTTGACTCGATGCTGAATATCATTTCTACAAATGTGCATATAATACATCAGTGTGTGAGTGAGTGTGAGTACCAGAGAGAGGGGAAATAAGCAATATTACATTGTAAAGACACTCAAACATATTTCATTGTGTTGCATCACAGTTATCTCAACAAATGATATTTAGTTTGCCCAAAACTCGAGAATCCAGTGCATAAAGTTGCCTGAAATGAAGATTGTCCTACTTTTTTTAGTTTTTACAGTGTACTATTTGGAAAGGCTTTTTTACTTAGTTTCTTCCCACCTCTGTCTACAAGGTATCCATGTTGTTTTTAAAGTATCAATTAAAGGGTTTGCCAGCTGAAAAGTATACAGCTAGGTAGGCTCACTTCAAGTGTTCCTTTGACTTGATGTTGGATGTAATGTCTCCAAATGTGCATATAATATATCAGTGTGTGTGTGTGAGTACCAGAGAGAGGGAGCGTCTCTCCAGGCTGCTTTTTTCGCTGCTCTTCACACTGCTCTTCACACTGCTCTTCATGCTGCTCTTCCTGGACTCCATGGTGAAGCTCCGCCTCTCTGAGGAGTTTGACCTCCGCGACCCCCGCGGCCCCGACAGGGCCCCGAGCTCCAGGTGCCCGTTGGGGGTCAGCGTGCAGATCCTGGGGTCTGGAGGTATAACAGAGATTACACGTTGAATACATATTTTATTGTTTTTTGTGCCATCCATCTAATGTTCCAGCTACAGCTAACTTCTTTTGTAAATGTAAATAATTGTATGGATTTCATTTTTAGGGATTTTTAATAGGATTAAAATCGGTTTTTATTTTATAATAATAATATACTATAATAACTTTTTCAACCCTGACACTTTATAAAGCTTCAGACAGCTGCTTGTGACTTTAACATGTATTTTAAGGCTCCAGTCAGTGGGGAGGTTATGAAAAAAAACATCTACAAAGATAGCCGTTTTGGAGACATTTAATCCTGATTAATGTCTAAAGAAATTAAATGTTAGAAACGGGTGGGATGATGGTGCCAAAATCCACCCCAGCTAAGGACTCTCCACGAAAGAAGAAGTTGAAATGTTACCCTTGTCTCACTTCTTAAGCTTCTTAAGGCTAAAAGAAAGCTTTAAAAAAAAATGTAGAGAGGTGGAGAATGAACACCCACTGCCAACACAGAAAAAGTAAAAGACAAGAAGCAAAGGTAATGAGTCTGTGTGTGAAGGTGGACATTAAAACACATTGTTGTATTCCCATCCACTGTAAGGAGGAGCAGGGTTTTATATCTGCCAACACTGCTGAGATCCTCTCACACTGAAGAGAAGTTTCTAGACTCTTGTTAAATCCTCTGAACTCACCACCGCTAAGCTAAAGGCGGCTAATGCTGGGCTATAAAGGAACTGCAGCACGGTCACATGACTTCACGTCACCACCGCTAAGCTAAAGGCGGCTAATGTTGGGCTATAAAGGAACTACAGCACGGTCACATGACTTCACGTCACCACCGCTAAGCTAAAAGAGGCTAATGTTGGGCTATAAAGGAACTACAGCACGGTCACATGACTTCACGTCACCACAGCTAAGCTAAAGGCGGTTAACGCTGGGCGTGATGACATTTACTCGTCTCAGTAGGCACTTACTAGCAACCGCCATTTTTGTATTCAACAGTTGGGTATTTAATAACATATTTATGTCGTAGGAAAAAAAGTTAAAATCCCCTCAGCTTGTGTTAATCGCAGTCTTAATTTCAGGCTAACTAACGATTTCAAAATGAGGCAACAGGAAGTGCTAAAATGCTAACTTCTTTCATGAATTTATTAGTATAATAGTATTCCCATCCACTGTAAAGAGGAGCAGACTGCAGGGTTTTATATCTGCCAACACTGCAGAGATCCTCTCCTCTGCAGCATCTCTCACCGTAGAGACGTTTCTGAACATTTGTTCAATCTTCTGCGCCGTTATCTGCCTCTATTGAGAAGTGAGCTGGGTACGATTCATTGTGAGCGCTGGATAAAGACAAATATCATTCATATTTAAAGAGTATTTACAAGCCTTTGGGCACATATTCCCGTCTCACTTTTTGTTTAGTTTGGGTAAACAACATGAATAAGCATTGCTAGAAACTGGAAACTGATGGCGTAAATGTGAGATTTCAACTTGGATTAAGCGGTGAAAAACACCCAGGTACAGACTTGTGGATGTGGTTTTAAAATCTTTAAATCACTAATTTAGAGTAATTTTTCAGCACCCTTAATAAACTATACTTTCTCTTTTGCTTTTAAAGGCACTTAATAACTCACTGTTGTAATTGAAATCCTCCAGGGTTCATATTCTTTATATTTGTTCATCAAATTCAATGTTCGATTTTCATCGTTATTGTCTGTACTATAATTAATCATGTTGGTTTTTCTGTAGAAATGACAACTTCAGATTCTTTTTTTGGGAGGTTTCATAAATGTTTGACTTCTTTATGTTTTTTTAGGATACTTTTACTTAATTTAATCAAGGGTTTACGAACATAGGGTATACTGCACATATTAAAGAGACCCTTGAGAAAATTGGTGTAATCGGGAAAATAACAACAACAGTAAAAAGTGTTAAGCTAGGTGGAATAGGAGCGAAGGGTTTATGATACTTAGATATTAATATTATTGTTATTTGGATAGTGGGATATAATTGCGATTTTAGAGAGATTTTGATATTTATTTAACTACAGGAAGTTGCTTTAACCCAAGCCACTGAGGTTCAAAGAAGAAATCAGAGCCCAGTCTGCTCTGATTGGTTCGCTGACCCGGCTCTATTGTGATTGGTCAACCGCTCAGAGATTTCCCGCCCCTTAGGGCCTCTTTTATTGTTACTGTAAGGCAGAGAGGTAAACGTGCCATCAGCTCACCAGACAACTTAATGGATTCGTGTTTCTCACTCTCGTCAAAGGAAGAGTGGTCATCATCAGAATAAGAGCGATTGGCATCACCCTGGAGACAAAGAAGCATACAAACAGACGGGGAGTTAATCATATGAATGTTTGACATAGGAACTGTAATCTCTGGTCTCAATCAAATAAACAGACTCTCCCGCCAACGATCAAACAGATATCCATGTTCATATCATGAGGTTAGTTGTTCCAAAGAGTAGAACGAAGCGGTATAAAAACAGTTTTATCCCAGCAGCTATTGCACAAATTAACAAATCATAGGAGCGTCACACAGATTTATTTATTTAATTAGGAATTTTGAATGTCCATGTTTGTACTAGTGCTTTTCTTTTTCAATGTTTTTAAATATTTAGAGATTTGACGGAGCAGGGTGTACTTTTATTAGAGATGTGTCTGTTGTCTGTGTTTGTTTTTAGAGTGTGTCAGGATGGATCACTTGTCTTTTTCTCTGCAAACTAAATCTACCTACGGGAATAAATAAAGAACCTGAACCAACCACAAACCCCTTAAAACACTAACACACTACTCTAATAACCCCGACGTTTGCTTTAAACCAATGGGAGTCCCCTTTGTTCTTCACAATGGGAACATCTGGAGTAAATTGGCTCAATAATCCCCAGGGGTTAGCGGTAGTAGCAGTAGTAGAGGACGTGGGAAAACCAGAAGAAAATAGTTTTAGTGAGATGAGAGAGAGTGAGTGAAAAGACAGAGGAAGAAAACCTTGTGAATTATGCCATGTTTCTCCCAAATCTACACTAGAGATGAATGTGGAATGGATTACTGTTATTCAATGATTCATCTGTACATTTGACAGCTGATGGCAGACTGACAGCATGAGTTCTTCTGAGATGGATGGCTTCAGTATTGTGTGTAATACACCATTATTATGGTAGGACTGCCTCAGTGTAAACTAGATGTTATACGATTTGAATCCTAGGATAAGTTTGCAATTCCTTCACAGTATTTAGGCTTACAGTATAGTCAAAACTTGGTAAAGGGAACAGCAGAAGAAGACAGACAAGAAGTAAACACTAAAGGGAACAGAAGAAGACAGACAGGAAGTAAAACACTAAAGGGAACAGCAGAAGAAGACAGACAGGAAGTAAACACTAAAGGGAACAGCAGAAGAAGACAGACAAGAAGTAAACACTAAAGGGAACAGCAGAAGAAGACAGACAGGAAGTAAACACTAAAGGGAACAGCAGAAGAAGACAGACAGGAAGTAAACACTAAAGGGAACAGCAGAAGAAGACAGACAGGAAGTCAACATTAAAGGGAACACAGTATGGGCTCTGGCAGTGTTTAAAGACTGGTTAATGTAAAAGAAAAAGTGAACAGACTTGGACAGTTACAGAAAACCTCGATCAGTGCTGCCAGCATTGGACAGTTTTGGACAATTTCTTCTTAGCGGCAGCAAAAATATTTCGTAGGCCAATAAAATCATTTCAAATCAATATTAAGAGTCAAGTCGTTGGTTCATTGAGTGTGTTGCCATGTGAGAGGCAAACAAATGGGTCATATACCACTTATTACATAGCCAGTTGCTAATAACCTTGGCAAGGCCTTTTTCATTAATGAGCGCCTCATTGAACATTGCTCCTCTACATGATCTAAAACTATTTCAAAAGAATTGTACAAGAATGTGGATTGGCTTAGTCTTTCACGGTTTATTATAACTGTATAGAATAGTAGCAGTAACTCATGTCAATCTGCTCAGTTCTATGAATACAAAGATCAGGCGGGTACAAACCGGTCTTATTTTAGCTGTGAATGTCCTGGGCAAAGGTTAAAGTGAGAAACACAGACAGATGGACAGATGCCTACTATCTATAGAAGAATTCTCCAATGCACTGTTGATGTACCAATTGATATCTAAACATTCGAAATGCAGCACTTGTTCGGAGGAAGTTGTTGAATATCTAAGATGTAAGAGCTGCTTTATACGTTTACAGGCCATGCATTGGAAAATAAAGGACATTTGGAACGGTTTAGAGTGAATGAGGGCTTGTTAGTTTGTTGCTATTCCTTGGTTGCATTAAATGTCAGTGATCATTTAATATATGTCACCTCTACTGAAGCAGGATGAACCAAATTAACATTTTCAAAAGGTTAGTAATGAATAACATCAACAAACCTGGCCTGGGCACCTCAATCGTGTACGACTTTATTCAAAACCAGACCTCAATTTATTAAAGAAACAAGTTTACAGCCTGCATTTTGAGTGGAATAATTGGGCAGTGTGCTCCCTTACCTCCGCCTGAAAGCCTTCGACCAAGATGGCCACCAGCAGGTTGAAGAGGACGTAGTTTCCGAAAGTCATGAGGGCCACGAAGTAAAGGCAGCGAGTGGAGAAGTGGCCGCCATCCCGTTGTACAAAACCGCGTTCCAGTCCTCCTGGGTCAGAATCTGAGAGATTAACGTAGATAAACACACACATATAAGGCGTTAGTAGTACAAAAGAACAGGTGTCCAACAATTTGATTACATATTCTTACATTTGCAAAACACTAATGTTTACCAAAGAGTTCTGGTATTCTTCAAATCGGTCATCTTAGATGCTTCTATTAGCTTTAAATGATTTTGAAAATGTGAATCACATGAGACTTATATACCAATATGCAAAATGTACATCATTGGAGTCAAAGTGTGTGTAAAGTTTAGTGCAAAAATGTATTGAATTTTAAGAAATATGTCCAAGTACGGAAACGAATTAGGGCCGCGAGGGAATTTTTTTTTTTTCAAAAGTTTTTGGTTTAGACTTTTTCTCAGAATTCAGATTTTTATTTAAGAAAAAAACCCAGCACTTTTGGTTGATCTAAAAATCTAATGCCCTAATCCTCTTCAAATGCAAGTCATCTGCATACAGAAAATTGTTGCACACACATACAGAAGTATACGTCCATACCTACAACATACTGAAGCTTTCCAAGGAGTTCTGGTATTCTTCAAATAAGCTGTTGTGCAAAGATTATTTTAGATTCTTCTATAGGTTTTTGAAAATATATATCAAATGTTATTTAGAAATTGTTCAAAGTTACACTTTCTGTAAAGATTTGTGCAAAAATGTATCTTAAGAAAGATGTGCAAGTACGGAAGAGGATTAGGGCCACATCTGACCAAAAAGAGATTTTTTCTTCTTTCAGAATCCTAACTTTTATTTCAAAACTCCCCAAAAGAAAGTCACTTTTGGTCAGAGATACAACATTTAAATATGGCCCTAATCCTCTCAAGTCATCTGCATACAGACAGAAATGGTTGCAAGTGGAGAAACTATGCAGAGATGTGTTAATGTGTTTATTTTGAACAATATTTACCAGAACAGGAAATGTTCTCTGATGGTGATTTTCCAATAAAAATGAAAAAATAAATCTGAGATACAACTCAAAATAAGATTATTTGATTTACCAAGATGATGAATTGTCTAAAAACAAGACCCGATATCTCACTGCAGTGTTACTTCGGAAGTTATTATGTCTTATAGCAAGTGTAAAGACATATTCTGACTAGTTATTAGACACATATTCTTGGCAAGATTTCTGTTTTTTGTCGTGTGACGTGTTGTTTACCTGGAACACGGTGACGATGGCCCAGAGCAGAGAGTCAAAGTTCTTCCGGTCCGGTACGGTGTCGCCGGGTCTGTCTTCAGACTGAACTTACAGCCGAAGATGTGCATTCCCAGGATACTGAAACACAGCAGCAGAAAACCTTTCATAGTCAAAAACAGGCAGTCGATGAGTGTTTGAAAGTGTTGGGAAAATACTGAATGTACTCATATCAGAGTAGCACATGATAACAAAGGCCTAACTGTAACTGTGTACCTAACGGATGTATGATTAAATAGATGAAGCTCATGAGACACTGTTGAACATACGATAGCTATGTTCAACATTGAATACTGCTTTCTATTCCTCCATCTTGTGACTGTGTAACCCTCTCTTGGATATCAGCATGTGAAGGACACTGTTCAGGAACTAGTTGATGCTCTGTATGTGATGACTACTTCCATTCTGGAGAGGATCACAAATACATGGATCCTGAGATTGAAGCTCAAGGGGACGAGTGAGATATTTCTAACAGAACGTTTTATTTTAGTTAACATATGTAATTATCATAACCAAGCAAATATGGACTATATCAGAGTCATGTATTGTAACATGAACCTGTATACACTCATCATGTGAACATATAACATCTGCTGGATCGGACTGATGATAGACTTGAATGAATATTCTGCCAATGTTCTAGTTATTCATGGAGAGGCTTCGGATAATTAAGGCTTTTCTTTGTTCCGCCAGTTCTGATTTTGGACATTCTGCATTGATATGCTGTTCTGTGTGTATTTATTTTATAACTTTGCTGAAACCAAACACTTTCTTGGCTGGGAAAATGAAGACAATGGTTACATAAGATGTAATCACACACCATTGGTTGAGATAAAGGTAATATGTTATATAGATATAAACTCTTTGCAGGGAATCCAAGAGCCTTGTTCAGACCTGCCTCTGAGAATCAACAAGGCTACTGTTTCTCAGTGTTGTGATTTATTATTAAACTTGTCAGAAAAAAACACAAAACAATAATATATAAGTATTTCTTATAATAATTATAACAAAGAGAAAAAAAAAAAAAAAACGTTCAACTAAAAATAGTCTCTGTAACGTTCAACAGGGGCAAGAAGAAGCTTAAAAAACATTTCTGGTCCCATTCTAGCGTACATTTTTCCATCTGGTCATCAGCGTCATGTTCATCATGTTGTAAACAAATATATATTTTTTTTTGCAAAACAATCAAAAATAATTAACTTTTACAATTACAATTCGTGCCACTTTATTTGAAGGGGCACACACATGATGAAGTCATGACAAAATAATGCTTAGTTAATCATGATTACAACACTTGGAATGCTGTGAATGGTGTCACATTAACTGCAGATCTATATGAAGAAGACATGATTAATAACTCAGAAGTCACGATTATTGAGATACCTTAGTTGATGCTTTAAGGTTAGGGTTAGGGTTAGGGTTAGGTTGTTATGTATTGTTCCTGCATTAAAGGTAGGGTAGGTCATTTTGAGAAACCTGGCTCGAGATCGCTAGAATTTGAAAATACACCCGGAGAAAATCTCCCACTTCCTACAGAGCCCCTCCTCCAACACAACGAACGCCACATGACCAATGAGGGCACGAGATAAGTTTGTGCACAGATGGAAGGCTGACAGGCAGGTAGGCCATCCAGTTATTTTAGCCGGGCCGGCTCAGAATGACTGGTCGTGCTTTTTACAGTATTACGGCTTCCACAGATGATATTTTTAATGGTTTTTTGTCAAAGCACTTCAGATATTCATTGCTATCGGGATGTTAAGAGCATTCCATGGAATATAACAACAAGTGTATCTCAGCCGGTTTCTCAAACTTACCTACCCCACCTTTAAGTCATGCATGAGATAATATTAATCCTTGTACATTACTGATAGTTCATGAAGTACGACATGAATGAATTCATGCTTTTTCATTCATTAAGTCATGCATGAATTCATGATGATTCATGTACCCTTACCATAAAGTGTTACCCAATATTCTCGCAACGCCAAGCAACAGCCTAGTACAAGTAACCTCGTAAGCCATTCTGCTGATGCTGGACAGTTTTTCAGTGGGTGCACAATAAACAACCCAGTCTCACAGCATTCGTGTTATTAGTCACGAAATTAATTTAATCTATTGATTCGTGTTCACCAACACGATTTTCGCATTTTTTTCGTGTCACACAGAACGATTTGAAATGCAATGTATTTCTATTGGTAGTATGTTTCTGCCTGCACCACGTCTTTTTGTCCGGTCGGGTCTTGGAAGACCAGAAGCTGTGTGGTTCATAAAAACATGTTCTTACTCAATATCTTACCCTAAGCCTAACCCTATCCCTTTTATTTTAAATTGTATAATGTCTGAGTTTTTTTGCCGTCAGTGAGGAAAAGAAATGGCTCAGAGCCTCAGAATACTGACATCTGTATTTTATGTCATTTTTTTCCTTCTAATCTGTTATTATTTGGTGCAGTCACGAAACATACTACCAATATAAACACATTGCTTCTAAAATCGTTCTGTGTGAGAATAGTGAAATCTGTATTTTTTTAAATGTCTTTTTCCTTCTAATTTGTTATTATTTACATTGCTTTTAAAATCGTTCTGTGTGACACGAAAAAAATGGCGAAATCGTGTTGGTGAACACGAATCAATAGATTAATTTCGTGACTATAACACGAAATGCCGTGAGACTGTGTTGCAATAAACGGCAACATACAAATTAATGTAAATAAATAACCAAGTAATGGATCAACGCTGTCTGTCTAATATGTTCACTAGCTGTTAGTGTTGTTGCAAAGCAACCACCTTGCACTATGTTTTGTGCAGAAGGCAACGGAGGGACTATTTTATTTTGCTTAATTATATCACATGAAGTGCTTGTACAAAATCTCCCTGTATGTATATATATGTATCTGGTTAACTCGGAGTCCTTTCTTCTCAACCCCTGTGAACGCTGGCCGTTTAACGAGAAGAGGAGAAAAGGAAACAAAGCGAGGACTGCAGCCATTGATCGTCCTCTTCAAACCCTTTTTAGGCCTTCAGAGAAACTGCTTTTGCTTCTTGAACAGCTACGGTCTGCTTGTTATGTTGCTACAGCTCTTGAAGTGTCTGCTCATTACATGATAACAAGATCTTTCAGTGTGTGCTTGTTATTCCACCAGGGTTCAGAGCTGCTGCAGAGCACTGTGACCTTCTGCTCTTCAATGGGAGCTGTTAGGCAGGTGAGCAGGACTTACAAAAACACATCACAGAAGAAGAATGAACCATAATCTCTTTCTAAGCAAATCGTGTGTGGCTTAGAAAGGCGTTGAAGGGTCATGGCATCACATTTATATTCAATCTAATATTTAATAATCCACTCCTTGCACAATTAACATATATATAATATCCTGTTTATATAGTGTTACTGTACATTTGTATTTCCACATGTATATTTCTACTTTTTTAATGCTATTTTATTTTAATTTGAGACGTTTACATTTTGGATTGTTTATTTCTAGTCTTTTAATTTGTGTTTTACTTTTATGATATGCACCCCGACATCAAGTCAAATTCCTCGTACGTGTCAACCTACCTGGTGATAAACCTGTTTCTGAATCTGAAACATTTCCCAAATTGGGATCAATGAAGTACTTCTTATCTTATCTTGCAGTAACACACTTTCCATGCACAGCACATGTTACCTGAAGATGAGATGAAGAGCATGAGCAGCATGCAGAAGGTGGCCACGTTGTCCATGGTCTTCATCAGAACCACCAGCTGTCTCCTCAGAGCGGGCATGAACCTCACGAGCTTCAGGACCCTCAGCAGTCTGAAGGTCCTCAGCACCGACAGACCTCCGTCAGACTGGCCCACGATCTCACACACACTGAGAACAGAAACAGGAGCAACATTGACATAGACATGCATTCATATTGTCAAGATCTGTCTGTGTTTTATTTTGTATTGTCAAGATCTGTCTGTGTTATCCCGTTTTATTCTGAAAGGTGTGCACCCCCCTAGTTATGTCTGTTTTTACTTCCTGTCTCTCTGTTTTCCTCCTGTTTGATTACCTGATTGTGTTCACCTGTGTTTTTCCTCCCTCCCCACCTGTGTCTTGTCTTGGTGATCATCTTGCTGGTATTTAAGTTATGTTCGTCTTTCAGGTGTGAGATCCTTGTCCAATTTGAATGTGATTACTGGGGAGAGAGAGTTCTGCTCTGTATGTGTCAGTCGTTAGCCTTGAAATAAAGGTATTTTCGGTTACACCTCGTATCTGTTCCTGCCTGCTTCGCTCACCCTGACAAATATACAGTAAATACCTGTGCCAGGTGTCACGAATCCTAACCAACACGGTCATTGGCAGATTTGTTTAACCTTCCAATTGTCTTCAGGTCAAATTTGACCCGTTTTCTTCAGCTTATGTCCAAAAGAATAACATGGATGGATCCATACTATGTTCCTCGCAAAATCTCATGTTTCTAATTTCATTGGATTCTGGGAGTTGTATTTAAATGTAAAGCATCGTGGTCAACAGGTGTCAGAAATGGGTTCAATCCTGACAAAACTTTCAAGATTTGTTCCTCTGATCTTAACGAGGGAAGATGAAAAAAATACAAATAAAAAACCTTTGTTTGAGGCAAGGATAAATCAGAATCCTGAAAAATCGGACTTCCGAGAAAAGACAAAACTCTGAGAAAAAAGTCAAAATTCTGAAAAACTATTTCTGAGATAAAAAGTTGGAAATCTGAAAAAGTCAAAATTCTCAGAGAAATACAAAATTCTCAAAAAAATCAAATTCTGACTGATCTCAGAACTTCAAAAAAAACAAAACACTTTTGGTCAGTTCTTAAAAAAAGAAAATGTCACATGGCCCTAATCCTCTCCCGTACCTAATGACCAGTTGCGATCCTAGAGTCAGTGGAGGCCCTAGGCAAACATTCACTGGGGGCCCCTCGAACCAGAGCGGAGCAGAGCGGAGAACTGAAATAACTTATGAAGCAGCTTTGACTTATGCATGGGGCCGCCTTGAGGGGGACATGTCATTGCTGTAAATTAATGGGGATTTCCTGTTGTCGTTGCTATGGACCTTCTTAATCTACCTCTTTGGGGACCCCCTTCTGGTCCGGGGCCCCAAGCAGTTGCTTGCCTTGCCTGTTCGCAAGGTGCGCCCCTGCTAGACATATAATCCGAGTACATGTGATAAAGTAATCATTACTCTCTTCACATTAAAATATGTTTGATGTTTTATACTAACACTTTAAGGAAACGTTGACAAATTGGTTATGTGAGTCTTGAAGGGATTAATGTTTCCACTAAAGAGGTTTTAATGAAAAGTCAGAACCCTGAACAATTCCGACTTCTGAGAAAAAAGTATTCTAACTCTAATTCTCACAAAAGGTCAACATTCTCAAAGGAAATTTGAATTATTAAAAAAAGTCAAAATTCTGATAAAAAAAGTCAATATTATTAAATATTGAAAATAAAATCAGGTCTGTGAGAAAAGAGTCAAAATGTCAAAATAAAAAAGTCAACTTTATGAGAAAAAATTGAAACTGAATTCAGAATATCTGAAAGACGTCAGATTTCTGAGAATTTTTCAAAAAAAACCCAAAATCAAAATTAATGACATATAATCCGAGTTCATGTGATGAAATAAGCATTATTGTGTTTTATACTAACACTTTAAGGAAACGTCGACAAATTGGTTTATGTTGTGTTGAAGTGATTCATGTGTCCACTTAAAGGTTACAAGAGGTTTTGGTCACTATAATCAAGCTTGTTCTTAATGCCTAACCCTTTTTTAAATTGCTGTTGTTCCTACAAAAACAACCACAGAAGGGCGGGGGGGGGGGGGGGGGGGGGGGGGGGGGTCATGGACGTTATACTTCCCTTTGAGTTCTGGAAGGTATTGTTCATGAGCAGAAAAACCATTCCCTTGTGGAAATTGGCTTTAAAGAAATGTGTCTAATGGAG